>NC_136912.1:20207538-20217538 GCF_949606895.1 Notothenia rossii | reverse complement strand
AAAAACAAGCAACAAACGTCAAAGACGCTGTATTAACAATCACAGCTGCAAGTTGTCATAGTTACTGAAAGCTCTTTGTTACATGTATGTTGAAACACCTAAACATGACAAAGGTAACTGAGGGGGTGCCGTGGTAAATACAAAATGTCTCTGCACCAATGCACTAGAGGTCAGCCAGAACAAGATTTTAACTGTTTAAAAGTTGCTCTTTAATTTAATTGTAATACTGTAATTTATTACTGTAGGACACGATCAATAAACTACCTTATTACAGTAGGTGTCACAGTTTCATTCATAACCGTAACAGTGTTTTCAGTGTGTCATGGTGGCCAAATTCAGGATTTTGCAGGTTTATTGCACAAATAAGTACATGAAAACCCTTCTCAAAGCAACGCGAAACAAACGGGTAAATTATACTCATAAATGTGCTGCCAAGCAAATAGCATCTTTTATCTTAAATTAGGTAAAATGCATACATTTGGTGCTTAATTTGCTCTTTCTATAAGCCACAGTAAAAAAAAAAAATGTTGCTAAGAACAGAGCTAAAAGCCACACACAGCAACTCTCTGTGATTTGCCCCTGAGCATACAAAGATCAAATGGAAATTGAAATGACTTAGAGTTAGCTAAAACCTCAAATGACTTTTGGTATATTATGGTTCCAAGTAATCCACAGGGTATGTTTTCTGCTCTGTTTTGTCCTTATGTATTTAACAGGAAGCAGTCCATTGGACAGCCCTCGCAACTTCTCACCGAGCGGACCTGCCCACTTTTCCTTCGCCTCTTCTCGCAGGTTGGCATTCCTCCTTTATTCTCACAATAAGTCACACATGCAACGGTACAAAAGCAGTGCGAAGTAGTCGAGGGAAATTGGTGATAGGATTATTTTTACACACAACACAGTGAAAGTCTACAGGGAACACTCCCTCACACAAACATGCCACAGCCTCGTCTTCATCCTCAGAGCTCCTACAGAGCGTCTATGTGTCGACAGGTGAGCGGGGCAGGTGTCAGAGCTCTGCCCTAAAAGTGTGTCCCTCATCACTCACTCAGAGGAAGTGTCTGACAGGGCTGGAGGCCGCCTGAGGGAAGAGGGAAATAAGAGGAACGAAAGTGTAATTGGATAAAAAGGAAACGAAGGTGGTGGGATTGCTTCAGTGTAACCTTGATGTTTGAAGGGACCAATATCAATATTGGAGTTCTAACTGGGGAAAGATTTAGAAAAAGAAGATATATATTTTTTATTTGACATGCTTCCCTTTTCCACTTTTATTTGTTTTTCCTCAGGGCTGATGGTCGTAGATGGTCTTTGGCTTCGCTGCCTTCCTCAGGATATGGCACCAATACACCCAGTTCAACGGTAAGTTCAAGAGCAAGAAGAAAGCTCCACAGACTATCCTACTCCTTTATTACCTTCATAAAATGTATAATAAGTATTAGCAAACATTCTTATAAACAAAGGAAAAAATCATTATGGGAGCACTAATCTCACATCTGATTTAATTAAGCATCCTAAACTGATTTACAGCCCCATTGTTTTATTACACAAATAGTCGTTTTTATATAGCATTAGGGGGATCTTAGGCATTTTAATGTTCGTGTTTTTTTTCTATATAAACAACAGTGACATTCTGTAAACAAGCTGTTATTTCAAAGCGGAAAATAATATCAAATATATTTTTTGACACAGACATTTTAGTCCTCTAAGAACCTTGAATCATTTTAAAAATGGTTTCACAATGGTTAAGAGTTAACTAACGTATCTGTGTACACCACAGACAAACACTCCTTCCTAGTGTGTATTATTTCTGCAGCAGCCACTGCACATTATGCTTTCTCCAATGTGTGATAGGGCTGACTAAGTGTGTCATTGTAACACAAAACGTGAGGATCTCTAAAAGGACACCAGAGTGTAGCAGCAGCCTCCTGAAAAGTCCTCTGAAGAATATCGGAGGCTTCTGGTGGCTGTTAGGCTGTTTCCTCACAGAGATTCCTTCATGTTTACCTTCTACATTGCAGGAAGAGTGAAAACTGAGAAGGATCGATCTCTGTACTTTAATTATTTTCCATTTTTACCGGAGACACAGGGGAAAAGCAACTCTAAAGTGTGGGATTTGATGTTCTTCTCCTTGTAGCTGCATTGGCTAAGTCATGAATTCAAGAGCCATCCTTCGTATGAATATGCATCTCCCTCAAATAACTTATTTGCATATGTTTTCATGCATTAAATCAGCGCAGGCTTTACTGCTTGTAAATTCATGTTCTAAAAGTTGCATGTTCCACTTTGGTCTTGCTCTGCTCTGAAAGGATTACACGCTGTACTTGCAGCTAAATTCTACTCATACACAAACACACACACCCCTGTGTTCTTTGACTTTGTTCTTGCTGCTCGGAGTCTCAGACGATTACTTTAAACGATTTTACCGCTGAAGAACATGCATCGCATGTACACTAGCACTAAAAATAACTAATCAGTTGCTAAGATATGATCGACCTGATTTATCTGCAGCTGACGACTTGGCCTTTCTGAAAAAAAGTGGAGCAGGGATATTTGAAATGAAATGTAACCAATCTTTCTTTCTTCCCTGTTCCAGTAACCATTTCTCCATGCACCACTTTATCCCCAGAGAAGCGAAGATGGATGGTTAAGAAGGGCAACAGAGACATAAAAGAGAGTGTAGGAGGAAGTGAAATGTGTTTTGAAGGAAACAGAGGGACAACAACAATGTTCACTTTTGTCTGAGTGAAGCATAAGAGACAACTCAGAGAAATGAACCCTGCCATGGCCCATTTGGTAAATAGTCCATTTGAGAAATGGGCCTTAATGTGTATGCCGCTCAGGTGGAGGCAAGGTGTTGACTCATAATCCACCCCCTGTGCCATCTTGAACATAATCACTTCCTCTGCATCTTTTCACAGTTCATTTCTTTCATTGACTTCCTCTCATGAATCTACTTCCAGCAGCACACATAGACAGACATGCAGTACGCTGCAGGCGACTCATTGATCTCTTTTTACCGGTAGATGAGGTTGAGACTGGTTTCTCAGTCCCTCCATACTCCGCTCACCCTCCATCACTCCTCTTCCCCCTCCGTCCTGTCAGGTTTCAAGGCTCGGCTGGTTCTTACATGGTCCATTACTCGCTTGATTAGTTACAGCAGGACCCTTGCATACTGAACAGGAGTTTCCTATATGAAGAGGTAGATCATATGAACCAAGTGTATGCTGAAAGATGCAAAAGAGTCGACAGATGAAAGTGGGGAAGATAGAAGATGGAGGCAGTGGGAAGATGAAACCGTGAAGTTGAAGAAAATTGTTGAGTGTTTGTACACATATACATTTGTTGGTTGATGCAGCTCAATGGCGCTGTTTCATCCAAACACTTACAGTTTTGTACCGCAGCAAATACAACCCCGCTCTGGTTTCACTCCCAGGTTCAGATTGATCTAAAATCAGCAAATGAGTCTCTCCTGCTGTTCGGTCTCAACTTTCATCATCCAACAGAAACATCCTTCTTTTCCCTTTTCTTCCGTGTCATGAATAATAATATAGTCAAGAACAGAACATTGCCTTTTCAACACATTTTCTATTGGTGTCATTTCCATAAAGTCACATGAAGCTGAAAATCCACTGTGAAGCTATACGTGTATGCAATATATTAAAATCACTTATGTGATTCAAATTACGAGACACTCTCATCTTAACCTTTACTAGTTAATGATGCATTTACAAACGTAAATGGAATGTAAATGAATTATTAAAACAGCTTTAAAAGAAACAAGCTGATGTAAAAATGGCTAATGAGCATTTAGTGTCCGGGCAGTGAGGCCATTTACACACCAGTTTTGTTGCTTTCAGAGATTTTCATTTTCTGTTGTGCCTTTTGGGAGGAAATGTGCAAACAGGAAGTGCACTATAAATGTAAATTGTACATCCTTATCATTGTATTATTTGCATTTAATCCAAACTCCAAAGGTATAACAAAACAACAGATCTGTTGAAGTTGACAAGTGATGATAATTCTCTAAAAACACTATTTCTTCGATTCTTATCCCTTGACATATTCTCCTTGCATTTGTAGTCACATCTTCTGTGAGGGAGACCAAGAGCCATCCAAAGGAAATCTTGATGTAGTTAAATTATTTAAGATGCACCCAGTGACTACTTGAAGGGGCGAGACAGAAACGAGACCATTTTATGACAACCATCTCATTCAGTGGCATTTCCCTCAGTATCTTCATGCAGCTTCTTCATTGATTCTGTTCACTGGACATTCTGCATTCACTTAAGTGCATTTCTGCAGCCTGAAAGTGGCTTAGACCTGGATGGAGTTTTCGAATGGATTTTTCTAGCAGAAATCGTTGTGTGGCCAAAGCCTGCTATGGTGTTCCATCGGGAGATGTGTTCATTAAGCCTCCTATTGATCCAGGCTGGTTTTTCCCTCTCGCCCTTAAGAAAAGTATTTTGTTTAAAACCGAACAGCGCTGCCATTAACCCCCCGAGGCAGCAGACACTTAAGGCAGCAGTAAACTTTTAGGTGGAGTGACTCCTTCATTCCCTGCAGTCTTTTTTGTTCTGGTGTTCAGTCTACAACATTATTCTGTTTTGTCCTCCTACACTAACTCCTTCTGGACATTTTTCTTGTTTCTGATCCTCTCTCTCTTACTTTCTTTTTCTTTTATGTTCGGCACTTCTTTGTTTCAGTTTTTTTCCACCCACTCAAACCAAAGAACACCTTGTTTTTTCTGCTGCTGCTTTTTCTCCTTTCCATCTCTGGATATCTGTTGTTACACTACTGATGTTGTAGCTATAACAGAAGCTTTTTCAAAGAGAGCTAACAGAGAGCAGTTCTTAATTTAACCTTGTCTCATTTTCCTCCTTCTCTCCAGTCCTCCAGCTCCTCTCAGGAGCGGCTGCATCAGCTGCCCTTCCAACCGACCATGGACGAGCTGCACTTCCTGTCGAAGCACTTTGGCAGCACGGAGAGCATCACGGACGATGACGGGGGCCGGCGCTCGCCGCACGCCCGCCCTCGCTCCCGAAGCCTCAGGTAAGAGCACGGCAGGTCTTGGACAAATGACAGTTTAAACAAATGAAGACAAGCCACTGGGCGTCTAGCCAACTTTGATTAAGGTTTTCTATATGCAATCCCTTATCATCCCTGAGAGCAAATACAATGAAGACTGGTTAGGATCTTAGGATGTGCTGGTTTCTTATAGTAGCAGGAAGAGTTAGAGTCCTGATACTAACTTATATACACCTGATATAATCAGGAATACACATTGAGATGGAGTTCTCATTAAAAGTGAAACATAAGAACATAAAACATATAGTAATACAATAAGATTAAGATACATATACAAACAGGCAACAGCATTACAAATAATATTTAAATGCTTTCTGGAAACTTCTGTGTCTCAAGTTTACACTGTTACATTATTTCAAACTAAGGTCGAAAAAATCAAGGCTGTCTTTCCCAGGTTGGTATTTTTCTCTACAGGTTTAATAAAGCTTATGTAAGACAGGCCAAGGCAGAACTCATTCCATTTTGAATTGGATCTTTATCACTGGCTCTGGTAATTATACAAATTAAATAGAACTTTCGATAATAATGCAAATTAGGGCACTTGTGCTGCTACCATGTTATAATTCATGTGAACGCCCCCTCAAGTCAGAACAGCAACTCTGAAACAGCTACCTCCATGTTGTTTACATTGTCTGATGAAAGAAAAACAACACATCCTCTTTGTAGCGCACATGTTCTTTCCACATCACAACTTTAGGCTAATAAACACACTAAAGTCCGAAGAAACTAGGACTTTGTCGGAGGTCTGTGCTCTCCCACTGCCAGTGTAGTTGAATCAGGATAAATCCCCTCAAGTTCTTTAAGCCTCTGCAGAGTGCTGCATGTTTCTCTATTTTCATAAGTCTCTAGTGTACCCTCCCTCAATCACACCTATTATAGCCTCCCCTCTGGATGCAACATGCCCCAACTACATACACCACATCACTTCTTATCAGTATTCAGTTTTCATATTAAGCTCCTCAGCAGTCGGTGCCCTAGATAGATAATCAGACATCTTGGAGCTCTATTGTGTACCTTGATATGCCTCATTATTTCTATTCATAATCGCATGTTTCTGTGAAGCTAAACAGTGTTTGCCCACAAGACATCTATTTATAATATGCTTTTTCTTTTGTCAATGTCCAATTCGGCACTGTATGAGTTGCTATGTTGAATAGTATAAGGTTTTCAGGCTTTTATTCTGCCACATGTTGAATTTGCTTTGCATTTGTTCTGTGCATATGTGTTAAGGAGAGTGTAAATGTGCCTCTGAATATATTCATGCTTGTCTGACGTCTGCACCATGTGTAGCGTGACGTGCAGGAGGACACCGGATCCATTAGAGAAACTAAACTGAGTGTACTGAATTTCTGATCGGTGGATTAGCATAATGTACAGACAGGACGGACATGAGGGGCAGCAGTAAATTATTCCTTAATTCAAGTGAAAATACAGAATTGCTGCCTCCACACACTCTCTGCTCTTTGGTTTTCTCAGTCTCTGCTGTGTATTACAGTCCTGCTCTGTGTGTTTGTCTCTCTGCAGCCCCGGGCGCTCTCCATCCTGCTATGACAATGAAATAATGATGATGAACCATGTCTACAAGGAGCGCTTCCCCAAGGTCAGCCTCATATAATCATAACACAAGGGTGAACTGTGCACACATCAAACACACACAAACAATTTGCCTGCAGTCAGAGAGCGCCTCTTTAGCGGAACTGAATTAGCAATACATGCAGAAACACTGTTTGTCATGTAGTGGTCCATTTTGAGAGTTTGGGCTATTTTGCTTCCCTGACATGTGTTCTTTCAGACCAGTGAAAATAAATACATTCAAAATACACATTTAGGTGTTTTAGTTTTTTTACTTTTTGGCATACGTAGGAGATTGCTCTTATTTCTAAATGTATCATTAGATAATGCCTCATTTCTAATACAAAACAAATGACTTGATGGCAATTTGTTATTCCTTTCTGTTTACGCTATTCACCTGTAGGGACATCCCTTAAAACATTTGGTAGATTATTCTTTGATTAGCCCAGGATACGTTAAGGGGCACATTGGGGAAACATGTGTCCAGAACAAATAAACAAACTTAAATCATTCTGTAGAACCAAGGAGGGTGCCAGGCGGGCAGTGGATCAGACAGTTCTTGCTAGAATAAAAATAGGTTTTAGCTGGGAAGTAGATGAATGCCAACACTGTCTTGGCTTTGAAGTTAACATCTGGGACATGAAACAGATGTTGGCCTTTACAGGAAGCTCCAGTATGTAGGGTGTGTAGCAGTGGGAAACATAAAGATCAGAAAGGCTGCTGCTTCAGTGGTTAACAGATGGCCGTAAGTTGGTAAATCTTGCCCCGGTGAAATATTGTCCTAACAAGTATGGCGGTGCACATTCTGCATGAGAGAACTGGATGATGTCGATCTTGTCCGACATCGCCTGTACTCGGTCCGGGATTCAAGATGTGTGTGAAATGCTCGCCGCCATCTTTTCCTTGACATTTTCTAATTGTCTAAAGCCCATAGCTAGCTATCAACATGTTGTCTGAGAGCAAAGCCAATCATTCACAAAATGATTTTATTTACACAATGAGCAGATCGGTATTGGTAAGAGTGATGTAAAATATTATCCCAGCATGCACTACACGAGTCAGAGTAAAGGTAGCCCCAGGGGCCTCAATGTCAGGGTGCATGACAAATAACAGCATCTCCAAGTTTGACTTGTGGCAGCGGGACCTTTGTTGCTTTTTTCAAATATACCCTGTCTCTCTCACACTAATGCATCCTCCAGCTGTACTTAGCTGTCATCTCTGCATTCCTGCACCCTTGTTACTTTTAAAGAGGCTTACCGTGCTCCTCTGACCTCCAACATAAAGGCAGCTCTCAGATTTCATTTCACTGTTCTTTGTAAGCTGTTGACACTGCAGTGTGTGAAAACCACTGGAGGTCGTCCATTTCCGCGGAGCTAAACCCGACATATGAGTCTTTGATCATGAGTACAAAATAAATTAGACCACGTAACTTGCCCCAGGCCAATACTGTATGTATTAAAACTGGAAGATTATCTAAAGCAGTCTGCATGCACGCAAACACACACACACACACACACACACACACACACACACACACACACACACACACACACACACACACACACACACACACACACACACACAAACACACACACAAACTCACGTACACCATCGCCCTCTGAACATTCTCTTTACATCATAAAGTAGTGCCGCTAACAAGGCTTCCCACATACAATTGCACAGTTCCCAGGACTGTTAATGAAGTCTCAACGTTGCTGAATCCTCCTCATTATAGGAGAATAATTAGCAGTTGCATACCTGAAATAGATATTTAATTAACGCTTAATGTGGCCTTAATTCTGATAATGTTATTTTGTGTTTCTTCAGTTACAGATAATGTAGACTGCCTCATGTTCTTTCCAAAAAAATCAATAAGAGTATTTTGTCTTTTTAACGTTATAAAAGAGGTGTAATCTTTGTGTATGTCACATTTAGAGCGATGAAAGGTACAGTAGTGGTGGGTAGTGGTGATGTAACGTAGGGGAAGCTTGACAACATGATAATAATTTACTATTTAGGTGGTAATCCATGTGATTTTGTGACACCCTCTTTAACAGTAAGAGGAAATACAATTTATGAATAAATGTCTCGGTACAGCAAAACGAACTATTGTAATAAAGAAGTCAGACAATAATTGGCCTATTTAAAAAATGTGTGTGTGTGATCTGCTGCCTGCAGCTCTTCGGACTCTTCCCTTTATCCCTGCAACATTTCGAACTGAAGAAAAAGCCTTATTGTGGAAGCCTTATTGATGAACAAAGCTCACTGACAAACATAGTGCCTATCCCGTGATTAACATTACTTCACAATAATAGTGAATGTATCTTTCGCCGGTTGAATGCTTTTAATCTAAAGCCACAGAAGCAGTAAATGACAACACAGACACCCATAATACTGCAAGCATATCAATATTGTTATACTCTCATCAGTTGGCTGGAAGCTTACTCACGTTTGTGTGTTTTTTATTTCAAAAACGTTAAGCGCCATCTTGTATTCATTCAGGCCACAGCTCAGATGGAGGAGAGGCTAGCGGAGTTCATCCACAGCTTCTCTCCAGAGAGCGTCCTGCCCCTGGCTGATGGGGTCCTCAGCTTCATCCACCACCAGGTAGCTGAGCTGTCCAGGGACTGCCTGACCAAATCTCGCGAGGGTCTCATCGCCAGCGTCTACTTCTGTGAGCTGCAGGATAACCTGGAGAAGCTGCTGAATGATGTGAGTTGGGACAGGAATTGTGGAGGTGTTGAGGAGTGTCAACTAACGGTATGTCAATCTCTAACCTGTCTCCTGTCTGCCTGTCTCTCCTTCACTATCAGGCTTATGAGCGCTCGGAGAGTTCGGAGCTCACCTTCGTCATCGAGCTCTGCAAAAAGCTCTTCATCATCATATCTCGTCCCGCCAGGCTCCTCGAGTGTTTGGTGAGTTTCTGATGTTAAGTATGAGTATTAGTTTTTCCGAGGGCCTTTTTACATCCTGAATATGTTCTGCTTAACTGCTTGGAAAGGCTCCTGTCCTCCCAAATGGAGATGCATGGTCAATTCCTTCTCACTGAAATGCCATTAAAGAGTGAGCAGACGTGGAGCAGGCTGTCAGCTGTGCATCCAGTCTGAAGAGATGAAACACATATCACAGCTGGAGGCTGGCCTGCCACTTTGAAAGGGAGTCTGTCTTTAAGGTTTACAGAAGTATTTCACATTGCATTTCTTTTACTTTTGACAAATAAAAAGACTATTTTTCTTTTTTTTATTCCAATCTTGGGCACAGGGGATATATATAAAAATTCATACAAGGAATGTAGATACAATTCTGAATATTATTATACCCCGCCCACAGAGATAGATGGTTT
>NC_136912.1:19959700-20207338 GCF_949606895.1 Notothenia rossii | reverse complement strand
AGCATAAACATTTATGTCATCAACATTTGGTTGAAAACAAAATAGGCCACCACAAACGAGACCAAAAAATGAAAAATAAAATTGATTTGCCATGAAGGCTAAAAATGGTGTATTATTTCAGTTAACAAACTTTGCCATCTTATTTATATTGAAACATATTTTAAAATACATGGTACAGTACATTTTGCTCTGGTAATCCACTAGAAATCCACCCCTCTGGTGGGATCAGGATAATCCAGTTTTTTGGGATCAAACTGATCCCAATCCTGTGTTGTCGGTTTGAGCTACCCGTTTTGAAGATTTGATCCAGATTAAAGCTTGGATTGGATTTCCTGATCTGGTCGGATATCAAAGTGATCCTAATCCTGTTTTTTGGTTTTGAACTCCCCAAATCTGATCTGATCAGATAGGGATTAAAAGTTTTGAACTCCTGGGCCCAGGAGTTTAAGCTTAAAGGTGCATTTACGGTATATTGTTATTTTGGTACTTTCATTTGTTCCCCCTTTCAATGATAGGAGTTCAACCCTGAAGAGTTTTACCATCTGCTGGAGGCAGCGGAGGACCACGCCAAGGAGGGACAGCTGATGAAGGCGGACATCCCTCGATACATCATCAACCAGTTGGGGCTGACCAGAGACCCACTGGAAGGTAAGAGAAAGAAAGAAAATGTATATTGCATTTTGTTGTTCAAATAGAGGCTTGAACAGGAAATAATGTATGTACACTCACTACAATGTGTACAGATTTTAATTCAGACATTGGCTGGTTCTTTGTGGAATTAATAGACTGGGCAATGAACAACTGCCCCGCATTGAATTTATACAAATTACACATAAACAAAAGAACAGTTCAACATTTTGGAAGAACCATTTATCGACTATTTTCAAAGAAAACGATGAAGATCGAATTGTTTTCTTGTCAGAGTCAGAATTTGAACATCTCTGCTTTAATAAGCTACCGATCAGCTGGTTGTTCAGCATGACCATGTATGAGATCACGCTAGGACAGGCTGGAACATTTGTGGTCTGCTGGAGCGGTGAAATATCTTTAATTAATCATCGTGGCTCAAACTCACATTTTTAATTCTGCACAGCCGCTCTTGGTCTCATCCATCAGGAGTTGCTCATTAGCTGATGGACCCAGAATGACTCTTTACAATAAACCTCTGCAGGATTATATATGAATTCGTGAACATTCTAAGCCTTTGTCAGATAATCTTTGCTTACAATGTGCCACTTGATATCTTCATCTTGCACCTTCTTTTACACCTACATCGTCATGCTTAGACACACATAGACACCCACGTAGCGGCTTGCACACTTTAACACTCTTTTCTTTTCTCGGCTCCTGATAGAGACTGTTGACAAGATCTTTTCAGCGTCAAAGAGAAACTAACAGAATATACGACTGTCAGAACAGTGACTTTTATGTTACATGAAGTTAGGATCTACAGAGCGACTTTGAAAATGCTTTGCAAAGTTAATTATTAGTCAATTATCTCCCTGCTTTAACAAAACAGTGCTATTATCAGTGTATTCTAGCAGCTGTCACATATTAGAGAGGAAGAACACTGACATTTAGCTGCCAGTGCTGCTCAAAGAAAGGAGAAGAAACAACGTGAGGGGGAGGTGGAGAAGAAGACAAAGAATTAATAGGAAGAAGCTTTTTTATCCCTCATGTTTTACTTTCTGTGATCTGCCGCGTTTGGTCTTTCATTTGTTTTTAAAAATCGAATAGCTGTTTTGTTTAAGATGTCTGAGCAGCTGCGTTCTTTGAATCTTCACACAGCAGTGTGGGAGGCCTGGTGTTTTAGCATGAACATTTTCATTTCACTTTGACACCAGGTTTGCTTGTTAACTCAAATGTTTTTTAACAGAAATCGTGAGCCTGGACAGCTACGACAGTGAAGGCCCACAAACTCCAGAGACCGATGAAGCAGAGGTGAAGAACAAACACACAGGAAGATTTTCACACACACTATGACTGCACCACCATTAAAACACACACACACCGCTTTCAAATCATCAAAGAAACATTGACATTTGAGCTTTCGAACATTTAATTGAAACAGTCTTTTTGTCGATTTGAGTTATCATTTTAATATTTGTCAGCAGGGAAGAGGGCGGACCATGAAACCACCGAGTGAAGAAGATTTTCAGAGCATCAAACTGATCAGCAACGGAGCTTATGGGTAAGAAATTGATTGAAACCTCATTGGATCTAAACCATATCAAGTGCAATGAAGCTTTTATTTAATATTTTAACAAAGAAAAAACTGTTTTTAGCATCAATATGCTGTGGAAGACTGTTTAGGGGTCAGAGAGTTCCTGTCAATAGAATCCTTGGAAATAGTGTTTCCAAGGTCAACAAACAGCATTTAGGCTAAATGACATAAAGTGCTTCATGCAATACTAATAACAAAAGATGCACCACAGTAGTGGAAACTGGAATAAACACCAATACTAATAAAACAACAACAGTGGGAGCATAAAAGTAACACCTATTTGTATTGCTTAAGCAAGCTTCTTTGGCTTGGCCCCTCACCCTGCTTTCTGTTCTCTGTACCTCATCTTGGCGCCACCAGCCCCTGCAGTTTTCACTCTCGTCTCTTGTGTCTCACCTTCTCTCCAGTGCCGTCTACCTGGTGCGCCACAGAGAGACACGTCAGCGTTTTGCAATGAAGAAGATCAACAAGCAGAATCTGATCCTGAGGAATCAGATCCAGCAGGCGTTTGTGGAGAGAGACATCCTCACCTTCGCCGAGAACCCGTTCGTCGTCTCCATGTTCTGCTCCTTCGAGTCGCGGAGACATCTGTGCATGGTCATGGAATATGTCGAGGGTAAGGGGGTCAGATCTAGTTTTGATTGAAGACTTTAATTACACTGAGCAAGGACTCACATTTAAAAGATGTTCATGATTTATTAGACCCGTCTGTGTGGTTGACTTCCTTGTTCCGTTCGCCCTTCATTTTTCTGTGTTAGATGTCTGAGGAAATATTAGATCAGGTTTCTGTTCTTAGCATTTCATTTATTTAATTCTATATAGAGTTCACCCAAATAGCAAAGGATCATTTTGTCTGCTGGGATTCAGGAATATTAAAGCAATGTATTGAAGGTGAGACTCTTTATGACACTATCACAATGACTCTTGATAATGAAAGTCAAACAAGGTGAGTAGATTCAGGGCGGTGTCGTGGCTCTGGCTGCAGCAGCTCTTATGTTATCTGTTGGCGCACAGACACACTGAGGCATGAAAAGTAGTCGTGTGTTGACACTGTCAACCGTGCTTAATGTTGTGCAAAGGTGGATAACAAGCAAAGAGAATAGAAACATAATAAATAGAATGTGTATATCTATTTATAAGCAGAAATGCATCACAAAAATACTATGTTTATGACTTAGTCTCACATATTTTAAAGCTTTTCTGCCTTATCTAAGGATCAAATTCTGTCATCCTGAAGACTTATTGTGCTACAGTATCATCTGTGTGAATAATATGATGTTATATTATTCACACTATTTACCGAGTTCCACAGTGTTTCCCCTACCATTGTCTGGGAGGGGCGCTGCGCCCCGCCAACGAAGCCCCACGCCCCACGTTTAAATATATATATTTTTTAAATAATCCTTTTTTTTATATATAGCACCAAATTGCAACTAATCTATATCTACTGTCACTTTTCACATTGAACATGTGCTCTTTTATTAAATAAACAAGACACTTTCATTTGAAGTTGTGAGTTTAGTGTTTTTGACCCTAAGAAACAGAAACAGTAATCAATAACAATAATCCACAGCTCCTCTTCCCCCCCAAAGCCGTAAACCTAGAGGAAACACTGATACATATTATGTAAACATTTAATAAAAAGTCCAGTATAATGCACACAATCCAACTTTCCAGCTGTTTCCATCTATCGGCAAAAGTAATCATTTCAATACTTACAATACTGTATGATAAATAATATCAATCCAGTTATCAACTGTAGGTCTTTCTGGTTTTAGCCACTTTCCTGCCAGCTTAGAATCTAAAATAGATATCCAACAGGACATTTTGTAATGGATGGGTGCCATAATACATGGATGCTAAGCCATTTCCTGTCAGACTCTGAAATGAATACATTAACAACTGGTATTTTCTTTTTTCTCCAGGTGGAGACTGTGCCACTCTGTTGAAGAACATCGGGGCTCTGCCTGTGGAGCTGACCAGGATGTACTTCGCTGAGACAGTTTTAGCCCTGGAATACCTGCACAACTATGGCATCGTCCATAGAGACCTCAAACCCGACAAGTGAGTGTTAAAAGCTGCACTAATTAAGATTTTACGAGATCAAATGACTACATGTGATATGAAAGGGCTTGCTTGTAATGATTAACTCACAAAAAATGATCACCCAATGTTTATTTTTAGCGTCTTGCAGCTAATTATTATGATTTTACAGCGAGCAACATACTAACAGATTTGTTTGGCAAGGACTTGAATGTTACACATGTTACACTTTAATTGATTGCAACAGTATGATGTAGCTGTAATGACACAGGTAGTACAGGTAAACAAAATAATGTTAAGGGGATTAATGAAAATGAATGCAGCCTTCTGGGTAAAACTAACAGGCCGCAATATATCCAAATGAGCTTGGATTCATCTCATTTGGCAAATTGAGATGAATTGTTGTCCTTCTCGGTCGGAAAGTGCAGTTTCTCTGTGTATTCATCTGGAGCACGCCAGTCTCATGTGTCCATTCCTCCACTCAAGCCCTCTCCCTGGTGTATTATGCAAGAACTGCTGACGAAAACCATAAATGACAACCTGTGATCATGACCACACACTCCATTCTATATGGATTTTATTGCAATGTACTAGAATGTAATGCATATTTCCTCTCTCCAAATAGTCTACTGATCACCTCCATGGGACACATCAAACTTACGGACTTCGGCTTGTCGAAGATGGGTCTAATGAGCCTCACCACCAACCTGTACGAGGGACACATTGAAAAAGATGCGAGAGAGTTCCTGGATAAGCAGGTAAAGTTGCAACCTAGTAGCAGCCTCTACTATAGGTAGTATAGATACTTTATCACCATATTATAGTGGAAGCAGGATGCAGGAAGATATATTTCATTAGTAACCGTTTGAATGAACTGTGTGACGGGATGTTTGGTGGATGAAAATGCAACTGCCACTCACAGCATATTTTATTCTTCTCCAGCCATGTGTATCAACCTGCCTAGTCATCTGGCAAAATCCATCATCTCCAAAAAAAGACATTGCATTACAATCAATGCATCCTCTGTAGTCTGAATTAGTGAACCATTATTGATTCCCATCTCCATCACAATCCCATTTTTAGCAATTATAGTTATTGTTTATGCTCTGAATGAAGCTGATCATAATCAGTCAGCTCTTCTGGGTGGAAGCAGCATCTGTTTGTCTGCCAGTAATCAACTCACATCTGTGGATGAAAAGGACCTGGGCTTTCTGTTTTTCATGATATTCTGATCAGGAAAGTGTTTCTAATTCTCTCAATGAGGATGTCTTTGTTGTGTAAGACAGCAGGTAAACACTGTGGGTAATTGGAAAAATACTTTTCATATGATTTGCATAAACCCACATTTCCTCTTACAATCTAGTTGTTGTATTTTTAGTTTAATTAGATTTTTAAGTAAAGTAAAATATACATTTTGTGTTCAGCAGTTGAACTTTTGAAGTAAATGATTTATTAGTTTCCTTTTTTTTGATGAGGGAGAATTTGAATAAAGATAGAGATGTTTTTATTTAGTCAAATTGTTTAACCTTTTTGGTACAAATTCTATATCAGAAACAACCTTGACACAATCTTGCGATGGGATCACACCAACCACCAAATGACTCCTTTCTATTTATTATGACAATCAGCATATTTTTATATTTCTGCAGGGGACCTTAAAGCCTGCGTCACACTGTCCCGAAATTGACACCCGATGGACACACGATAAAGGAAATGTTCAAATTCAGCTCTGATCGTAGGAACATCGGGACATTCGTGAGGGCATCTTAAGCCATCGTATGACCGCCGGTGGACTTTCTCAGGCTCCGGCAGCAACTTCATGAGCGGAAACTTCGTAAGGCACTCGTGAGGGCATCTTGTCAAATCGTGTCATCTTCGTGTTATCATCGGTGCCATCGGGCATTCGCCCTCACTCTAATCAGGGCGAATGCCTGATGGCACCGATGATAACAAGATGCCCTAACGATGGCCTTACGAAAGGCAAAATGGACACACAAATTCACCACGAAAATTAACCTTCGCAAGGTCCTTCTGTAATTTGTTGGCATGCCAAAGATGGTGCCACCGCTCACGAAGTTGCTGCCGGAGCCTGAGAAACTCCACCGGCGGTCATACGATGGCTTAAGATGCCCTCACGAATGTCCCAATGTTGCTACGATCAGAGCTGAATTTGAACATTTCCTTTATCGTGTGTCCATCGGGTTGTTTTATTGCACAACAAAATCATGTAAACATATTATGTAAATAACCCAATTTGTGTTCTGTGAAACTGAAAAGGATATAATATATTATTTTCAAGGCGAGTTGACAGGAAGTTGTTGTTGTTGCTATGGAAACAACATTACGGAGAATACTTAATATCTTCTACATATAAAGATGGATAAAGTAAAGAACAAAGTCTGAAAATATCAGTACAGTATCATAGTACTTTAACATAATTGTTCATGTTACTTTCGTTGCAGTTGTATGTCTTGAATGTAATGTAATTGTTGCCTTCGTGTGTGGTTCGAGGCCATCTTCGTGCGAAATTCACAATTCCATATTTTCGTGTGTCCATCAGGTGACAATTTTGGACTTTAGAGAACATTCATATAAAATGGGAAATGATGAATGCATTTTATAATGGATTACATCACAAAATAGTTTTCAAGCTTCTCCGACAATTGTTTTACTCTTTCTTTCTTCATTCTTTTCTTCTCTTCCTCTGTCTTCCCATTGTTTGCACCTCCTCTCCCTCACTCAGGTGTGTGGTACTCCAGAGTACATCGCTCCCGAGGTGATTCTCCGTCAGGGCTACGGGAAGCCGGTGGATTGGTGGGCTATGGGCATCATCCTCTATGAGTTCCTGGTGGGCTGCGTGCCTTTCTTTGGAGACACTCCCGAGGAGCTGTTTGGACAGGTCATCACAGGTAAGAGGACAGTGGTAAACTTACACTATTTTATTTGTGAGGACACTCTCAAACTGTTCACTTTTAGCAATCAAAAAGCAAGACACAAAGGTAGTCCGGTAGGCTTTGAGTGAACTGGGTTTCTTGGCTGTCTTTTGTTCTAGAAAGTGGGTCCAATGTGTGTGTCACTATTCTCATTTAATAGCATGCATCTCTAGCAAGTGATGCAGTCAGAGCAGTGTCAAGCCTTTCCACTTTGAATATTCCTACAGATAAATAGAATAGATTTCTTTCTTATAGCTTTCTCCCTTGGTGTGATGCACTTATGTAGAACACGTTTCCAATAGCTCAGATAAGCTTCGTACTCTGACCGTTTGTTGTTGTTTTTGTCTCTGTTAGATGATATAGTTTGGCCTAATGGTGATGAAGCCCTGCCTGCAGACGCCCAGGACCTCATCTCTGCCCTGTTGCAGACCAACCCTCTCCTGAGGTTGGGTACAGGTACTAACTGTTGCATTAACTTGATATAAGAGCTCTGATCTGCACCCACTTTTTGTTGGTTTGAGGAATACATGTTTCCATGAATTAACACAATTCCAAAGACAAATGCAGGTTTTAAAACATTATGTTACCCAGTACTCAACAAAAACAACTCGGTTTTCCCCACTATGTCTTGCTCTGATACACTGTCGTTTTGCCGTCCACCAACTCCTTGTTATGTTCACCAGCTACGTATATGTAACTGTGGCTGTTTGGTGATCAGTGATAGGAAGGTGTACAACATGTTTGAGGGTCTTTTCAATGATATCAACAGCCCCAAATGAGACTGATAAGAACAGTGAGAGTGAAGAAAAACAGTAATAGGGCAAATCAATATCCTGAAAGTGACTAACTGTTCTGTACAGCTGAGGGGAGTGCAGGTTTTAGATATACACTGAACAAAAATATAAACTCAACACTTTTGTTTTTGCTCCCATTTTTCATGAGATGAACTCAAAGATCTAAAACATTTTCTACATACACAAAATAACCATTTCTCTCAAATATTGTTCACTAATCTGAAAAAATCTGTGATAGTGAGCACTTCTCCTTTGCTGAGATAATCCATCCCACCTCACAGGTGTGGCATATCAAGATGCTGATTAGACAGCATGATTATTGCACAGGTGTGCCTTAGGCTGGCCACAATAAAAGGCCACTCTGAAACGTGCAGTTTTGCTTTATTAGGGGGGTCTGTGGGGGTCCGAAAACCCTAGGGTTAAACCCTAACCCTAACATGTCACCCATTGAGCATGTTTGGGATGCTCTGGGTCGGCGTATACGACAGCGTGTTCCAGTTCCTGCCAATATCCAGCAACTTCGCACAGCCATTGAAGAGGAGTGGACCAACATTCCACAGTCAACAACCTGATCAACTCTATGCGAAGGAGACGTGTTGCACTGCGTGAGGCAAATGGTGGTCACACCAGATACTGGCTGGTTTTCGGACCCCCCCAGACCCCCCCAATAAAGCAAAACTGCACGTTTCAGAGTGGCCTTTTATTGTGGCCAGCGTAAGGCACACCTGTGCAATAATCATGCTGTCTAATCAGCATCTTGATATGCCACACCTGTGAGGTGGGATGGATTATCTCGGCAAAGGAGAAGTGCTCACTATCACAGATTTTTTCCGATTTGTGAACAATATTTGAGAGAAATGGTTATTTTGTGTATGTAGAAAATGTTTTAGATCTTTGAGTTCATCTCATGAAAAATGGGAGCAAAAACAAAAGTGTTGCATTTATATTTTTGTTCAGTGTATTTTTGTATCGTTATGAGTTCCCTTTAACATACCTTTTAAGCTTCTTTAAATATTCCGTCCATCCATACAGTGTTTTGAGTTGTGTTGTGAGCTAATGGTTTTTGGAGCCAAGGCAGAACGTATAAAAGTTAGAGCTGAGCTTCAGTCTGCAATGTTCAAAACAACAGATAAAGCCAGAAATCTAGGTGTAGTCATGGACTCTGACCTGAGTTTCAACAGTCACATTAAAACAGTTACTAAATCAGCTTACTATCACCTAAAGAATATATCTAGGATTAACAGACTAATGTCACAGCAGGATTTGGAAAAACTTGTCCATGCTTTTATCTTCAGTAGACTGGACTACTGCAATGGTGTCTTCACAGGTCTTACTAAAAAATCTATTAAAAAGCTGATTCAGAACGCTGCTGCTCGAGTCGTCACTAACACTAAGAAAGTGTCTTTACACTGGCTTCCTGTTTGTCAAAGAATAGATTTCAAAATACTGCTGCTGTTTATAAAGCACTGAATGGTTTAGGCCCAAAATACATTTCTGACCTCCTGCTAAATTATGAACCATCCAGAACTCTCAGGTCTTCAGGGACTGGTCAGCTTTCTGTCCCCAGAGTCAGAACTAAACATGGTAAAGCAGCGTTCAGTTATTATGCTCCAAATATCTGGAACAAACTCCCAGAAACCTGCAGGTCCGCTGCAACTCTGACTACTTTTAAATCCAGGCTGAAGACTTTTATTTTTGTCGCTGCTTTTAATTGAACTATTCATATCTTAGACGGCACTGTAACTTTTATCCATGTATTTTTTCTTTTAATGTTTATTTTATTAACTTTTCTTTTTAATGACTGATTTTAAATGCCATTTTCTTAATGTCTTTCATTTTTTGTAAAGCACTTTGAATTGCCTTGTGTTGAAAAGTGCTATATAAATAAACTTGCCTTGCCTTGTGTGTGCCACCAGGCGGAGCGTTTGAGGTGAAGCAGCACGGGTTCTTCACCGAGCTGGACTGGAACAGCCTGCTGAGACAGAAAGCAGAGTTCATCCCTCACCTGGAGTCAGAGGAGGACACCAGCTACTTTGATAGTAGGTTCCTCTGGATGTATGCGTCAGTGCAGCAGTTACCTCAATATTTGCTCTATGGGGTATCCAATACTTGTCTGACACTGTTCCAGTTAGAAAAGCACGTTTCCTGTTAAACTGACAGCTTATATAATTCATCTCTCTACCTCTCTCCCCTGCCAGCGCGCTCAGATCGGTATCATCACATCAATACGTACGACGAGGATGACACCAATGACGATGAGCCCGTGGAGATCAGACAGTTCTCTTCCTGTTCTCCTCGCTTCAGCAAGGTTTGTCTTCTCTTTCATCTCTCTCTTACTCAGTTTTTATTCCTTTTTGGCTGTTTCATCTTGTGCTATTTTGTCACTGGACACTGGACATTAGTTGACAGGTTGAATAAGTATCTCTAGGCCTTGTCTCTGTGTGTGTTAAATGACATCTTTTATCTTTTTCCCTAACCACTGTTTCCATGGCTGTATCTCTATTAATTATGGATCTCTCTCTCTCTCTCTCTCTCTCTCTCTCTGTCTCTCTCTCTCTCTCTCTCTCTCTCTCTCTCTCTCTCTCTCTCTCTCTGTCTCTGCCAGTTTTTTCTTCTTGCCACACTTTCCTTTCTCGGATGGGATTTTCTCACCTCATGCTCGTCTATTTATCCTTTTTTGACTCCCTCCCACTACCAACTTCCCTCCCTCTCTCACTTGCTCTCCTTCCATCTGCCTCCCCTCGGTATCTCACCTTGCATACACTCTGTTGTTTCACCCGTGAGGTCGTGGAGGAGCTCTTCAGAAAACTGAGGGCGCCTCATTGAGGGGCTTCAATTCAATAACATTTGAGATGTATTTGAAGTTACGGTCAAGGGCTGTTAAGTGGCCTCGTTTAAAGTAAAGCATGTGAACAAAGACCTCGGCTGAATACACTTACATAGGTCTACAGTTAACTACACAAGTATTTTATTCATTATCATTTAATAACGTAGAGCTCCAAGCATAATGGTAGAAAATGATCAATTTTATAAGCAAAAAGCACTCACAGATTTCACCTTTCAGTTCACAAAAGCCTTTATGCAACTGCTGTTTTAGGTTTGTCATGCTTTTAGAAATTGTTAGATAGTGTCTGTGGGGGCTGTCTCTGGAGCATCATTTCTACACTTTGGTACTTTTTAACTTTTATGATTTTGTCTTTCTATGAATGTCCTCTCTATCTGTAACTTTGTGTCTTATTTCTGATGTAATTCACGGTCTCTTTTGAGAAAATACCTTTCTTCCAAAATAATATTTTGTTAAAGGGCACGAGATACTTCTTAGATTATCATATCAGCATTGCATTACAACAATAACCCTACATATTTAATGTCAGCCTGATACATAGAACATAATAACAAATACAGTAAATATGTATAAATGCAGCAAAACAATAATATAGCTGTAACCCGGACTCAGTAGCTACCTTTTCCCAGAGCTGTTAACAGATCAGATGATGATTGGTCCGTGTCCCTACAGGTGTACAGCAGCATGGAGCATCTGTCTCAGCTGGAGCAGAAAGCTACGACCTCTGTGTCCCGGCGGGAGCACAAGGGCCCGCGGGATGACAAGGTCACCAAGAGAGAGAGCCTGGGCAGCTTGAGCATGAGAGACAAGAGCTGGAGGACCGGGTCCCCCGAGATGTGAGTGGAGATCATTATCAAATGAGGGCTCCTAGAAGCATGCATGCAAATGAGGTGGGGTGTTCAGTATAGTAAAGGGATAGTTCACCACAAAATCAATCAATGTTCTGACCTGTTGTGCTATGTATACTTCCAGATTGTTTTGGTAGGAGTTGCCGAGAATTGAAGATAAAGACAGTAGAGATGTCTGTTTTTCAATACAAAAAGCATCAGATTGTAATCGCCTTGTGGTGCTCAAAGCGCCCAAAAATGTATTTGAAAAACGGGTATTTTTCCGGAAATCCTGACCTGGTTTTCTCAAGATAATCCACAGATTTTGTTGTGAGCAGTTCTGTGTACGAGCAATTTTCCCTCTACTGTATCACCGTGCAGAAGACAGTTAGACTTTACTCATGGACATGAAACTTGTGCTCACTTGTTTGCAGGTGTAGTTCAGAGATACAAATACTACATGAAACTGCTCAAAACAAGGTCTGTCGATTATTTTTGACTACTTTGGTCATTATTTCTTAGAAAGATAATCCTCCGGCTCTTCAACTCACAACGGAGGAATCTCAGATTGATAAAAACCACGGCAGAGGAAACATTTAGTTTATTATTTTGGGGGGGACTGATCCTTTAAGACGAGTTTGTTCAGAAGGTAGTTTCCTGAAGTTCTTTTTCTCTCTCTGCAGCATTGCTGTCACATATCCAAGTGTGCCGACATCATTTTGCTTTCTATCTCTCTGACACCAATTTTGACACTTCTTGTATAAAAAGATCTTTGTGCGAGAGCTCACACTTAACAGGCATCAGATCCCACATCTGCAAAGTTGGGAAAGTAGTTTGGTGAAACTGGATGGATATGACTCACAGAAACACAATATGCCTCTGATAAGTCACTTTTTCAAATTGGTTGATAAATATGTAGCAGATTTCCTCAATCAAATCTATCTAGTGCCTATTTTTACAATTAAAAACACAAAAGGAGAATAACTATTGAATACAGGAGGTTTAATGCGACTGAATGTGTACCTTTCATTGTGAAGTTAATTTACAAATATAAGTCTACTGATGTAGTAAAAATCTGTCTGACTCAGATAAAGAATATTTAGATTGGATTGGAAAGTGACTTCTGTATTTGGTGAACATTATTCTGCTTTGTTGCTTTGCGTGTTGGTCTCGGAGCAGCTAACAAAAACTACAATTTGCTGAGCCCAGACACATTGTTGACGGACACATTTCTGATTGAGAGCATAGAGGCAGAAAGGGATTCCTATTACTTCTCATAACTCCATTTCACCCCAATCTTCAGGAAGCATACGGCTGGACTTCAATCTCTTCGCGTTCATATGTAAAATAAAATCATTCATGCATACATTCTGCATTCATAATAGTAAGAAAACGTGATACGGTGAAGGTGGCTCATCATTTTCTACCTTACATATTGGATTTTCACTTTCCCATATCAAGTACGAAATATTAGTATCTCTAGGCTATGATTGCTTTTTGGCTACAGCTCATTACATTCATTCATTGCTTTAATTAAATGTGTTAACTAACAAAAGTATTTTTACATTAAGTGTTACTCACTCATGGCTGCAACTAACAATTATTTTCAAAATCGAGAGTAATCAATAAATATTTGGGCTATAAAAGGTGTGTCCTACCAGTTTTCTCAAAGTTCAGAGTAATTTATATCTAGAACATTGAAATGCTTTGTTTTGTCAGATATCCCAAGATATTAAGTTTTATATGATATTAAACAGAGAAATGAAGGAAACATCCATATTTAAGAGGCTAAAAACAGCCTTTTCTGCAATTCTTGCATGATAAAATACTTAAACGATTAGTAGACTATTTGACAATTATTTTTCTGTGGACTGAATCTTTGATTGCTCTACTAATTGTTGCAGCTCTAGTTGCCATGCCATTATGCACAGACATTCAATATCCCAAGAGAGTATTTCTGCTGACTTTGGCAACCAACCAAGTTATTCATTGTTTCAAATCCAGGCAAAAACAAATATTATATTTTTTTCTGCCTTTCTGTGTCTTTATGTAGGTCAATATGTGTTCAATACTGCGCAAAGCCCTTTGGTCAAGTGGGGGCTATCTTCAAACTGAATTATAGAACTGACTATATAACTGGCTTAGTCTAGTGGACCATCATTATCAAATGTGTGTTTTAAGTGAAATCCCTTGAAAACTATTGGACTGCTAATGATGACATTTGGTACACACTTTCATGTCCCTCTAAGGATGAATGCAAATCATTTTGGCCATCCCTTCATTTATATCAAGCGCCTTCATTAGGTCAAGATGTAAATCCGATTTATGACCAAATACATCAGCTTTAGCTGCACACTGTTTAGTGCTAATAAGCAAATGTTATCATGCTACATGGTTCTCATCAGCATGTTAGCATGCTGACTTTAGCATTACCCTGAAAAGAACCACTTTGTATAAGCACAGTCTTACTGAGCTGCTGTCATGGCTGTAGCCTCTTATTCCCTCGCAGGCAGAACACTGTGTGCATCATCTCATACGCATGTGTTTCTGTATTCTCTTGCAGGAAGCGCCTGTCTTGTTCAGAGTCCCTCTACATGGAAGGGGATGCCAGCCCCCCTCTTGGTGCTCGCCGGCGCTTCTCAGCACTGATGGATACACATCGTTTTGCCTTGCCTCTAGACACTGAGCCTGATTTCCTGTCCCGCCAGGCACCCATCAGGGTCCGTGGAACCTCCCTGGATGGGACCAGCGTCCCCTCCCCGAGCCTCCTGGAGCAGAGGAACAGTCTGAAGGAGATCAACGGAGCAGGTGTGTGTGCAGGGAGAAGTATCGGAGGTAGTGAAAGGTAATGGGAGAGGAAAGAATAGGAGAGAAAATAGTCAAGAGAATAAATGGTAAAGAATAAAGCAGTCAGAGAAATCAACAGGGGGGCCTAAGAGTGGAGGAAGTGAAAAACTGTAATACATTAGATGACTACGTCTGACTCAGTTGGACAAATCACAGCATTACGGTTTTCAGCTCTAAGTGCTACTTTAATCTTAACCCTTCTCTTGTGTTTCGGGTCAAACGTGACCGAGTAACTTTGTTTTTGATCATAAATATTGTGTTTTTCATCCAATTGCCTCAAGACCTTATGTTATCCTCCACACTAGGCCTCTAAACATATACAATTGATGATAACCACTTATTCAACAGTGAAACACCCATGAACGCCATAGGAAATGAATGGGTATGAGTCTATTATGTTCAATGGAAAACATCTCCACACACACACACACACACACACACACACACACACACACACACACACACACACACACACACACACACACACACACACACACACACACACACACTCTCTCAGTCTCTCTCTCTCTCTCTCTCTCTCTCTCTCTCTCTCTCTCTCTCTCTCACACACACACCCTTCTTGTGCTTATGTCCCCCCACACCTTCCAGACAAAACAATGTACAGTTACAGGAACCTCACACTTTCTCACGCTGTATGATACAATGTATCATACCTTCTCCCAGGTGCGAGCTCTGTGCCCCTCATGAAAGAAAAACCTCTCACTTTCTCGCAGTAAATGCCCCTCCATTACTGTCTCTTATGCAGTTATATTTGTGCCCTGCTCACATTTGACTCATGGACACAATGAGTAGGCAACCGATTAGAGGCTCTGGACAAATGTTTTGAACCAGATGAAGAGGACGATGTCTCAGAAATGGAAGACAACAGCGATCCAGACCATGAGCCTGACCAACAGTCAACAGACCAGGAAGAGGCCCCTGAGGGAGAGGCCCCAGTATCAGTGTCTTATTTTATATATATATATATACGGTATATACATCACAGTGAATGCAGTGAATGCTGAACTTGATGGGCCCACCGGTGGTTCCGGACCATATACTGTAGTTGAAAGTACACAATGAAACACCGGCTTGCTTGTATCAAATCAATAGATCCCATACATCATTGGAGCGGGAAGAATCTCAGCTACAACACCAACTAAAGCAATTCCATCTCCAGTAAACACAGCCTACATGGCAAGCATTTTTATAATTATACAGTAATGTACAGTAAGCACTATCTTTGAACTTACTGCCCAATTATAACATGAAAGTCACCCTTGGTGTCATTCTGTATGCCACCCCTTGATTCTACTTGCTTTGACTGTTCAAATGAGATGTCAACCATCAAAATTGGATAAGGGGTTCCAGAGATATGACTGTGCAAAACACAATGGTCAATTTTGATCGAAAATAGTATGGGAAGGGGCCAGGGGGTATGACCTAACGCAAGAGAAGGGTAAGCTATAATTTCCACCTGACTCTTCATCCTTGCAGACAAATCCCCTCGACATGGAGAGACCCCAGGAGTCAGCCCGGCTATAGCCATATTATCCTCAGGTCCTGCAGCAGCCGATCGTGATGTGATGACTCCTCTGTGTGACCCTCTGGGGGCCCGGGCCACCAACGACCTGGTCCTCCGCAGGGCGCGCCATCAGCAGTTGTCTGGTGAGGGAGAGAAACGCAACTCCAGGGCTGGAAACAAGGTCATAAAGTCAGCCTCTGCCACAGCCCTGTCCGTCATCATACCATCAGGTGAGCAATACATAGGGAAAGGTTAGAATAGAATCATAATGGAATGGATTCGTTTTTTAAGACACTTACACAGGATGTTATTTTCTCTCCAGTGGAGCAGCATGGTGGCTTCTCTCCGCTGGCCAGCCCCATGTCTCCCCACTCCTTCTCCTCCAACCCCTCGTCCCGGGACTCTTCACCCAGCAGGGACTTCTGCCCGGCCGTTAGCGTGCTGCGCTCCCCCATCACCATCCAGCGCTCTGGGAAGAAGTACGGCTTCACTCTCAGGGCCATCAGGGTCTACATTGGAGACAGTGACATCTACAGCGTGCATCATATTGTTTGGGTAAGAATCTAGTAGTAGTTGAGCTAAATGTAGGGTTCTGAATTTAAAAGGGATGGTTTTTGAGTCTAGGGTTTAGGTGGCATCATTGAATTAGAAAAACCTACACTTTAGCAGTCGTTGCAATAATTTCCGTTTTACTTAAAGTGGACCTATCATGCTATATTTGAACAATATATTGTAGGGCCATACCTATATAAAACATGTATGTGAATTTTTTTTCTTCAAAATGCCAAACAGATCATGCATTTTATGCTTTCCAGCCCTGTTTTTGCAGGGGGCTGATTCTGTGACATAGCTTTAATGCAAATGAGCTGCAGCTGAACACGCCCCCTGCAGGAGAGGGGAGCATGCTTTGAGATCCGCTGCTGGGCTGTCAGAAGAGGGGGAGAAAAAGAGATCTCCGTCCTCTGTGTTATATTCTTATATGATTATATAGAGTCATTATTCATTTGTTTTAAAGCTCAATAAATAACAAAGAAGACCTTTGACCGGCACTTTTCTAATTTTGTCCGGAAGATTTAAACTTTAACGGACATGTTGACCGGCCGAAAAAAATCTAACTGAAACTCTGCCGCACGGTCCCCTCGTTCCTTGGAAGAGGCGGAGAGGTGGGTGTTTGTCATCTGCTGGGGGCAAACCGGAGAGAATTACAGTGCTTGCCTCTACGGGGAGGGATTGCATTGAATTACAGCAGCAGGAGGCGCAAACGCTTGCCTCGGGGAGGGAGAAAAAGAGCCACAGCGGAGAATAAACAGAAGGGCAAGTTGCCCGCATGGTTGCCATGGTTGGGCAACCATGGCAACCATGGCAACCATGCGCGGGAAGTCTTCTTCGCTGCTTTTGTGGCAGACTACAGCACCACCTACAGGCCTGGCATATGTTCTACAGCGTCTCCAGCGCTTTCGAGCAGCAATGGCCGGCCGTGGCCCAACCCCACATTCCCCTGATAGGTGGAGGGTTGGCCATATAGGCGGAGCTCCTCGTTCCTGACGTCAGAGAATTTTCAAATATGTATCAGTCTGTATCAGATCCGTTGCAGCCCCGTTTTTTTGAGATTTGGGTATGGAGGAAAATAGAGAGGGTTGTGTTTTCTGACACTTGGTGAGTTCCCTGACACACCGGGGACACATATTCATGTATAAAAGACGTACAAAAGTGCATTTTGCATGATAGGTCCCCTTTAACATTTGACCAGTTTAATGTTATGAGACCATAAAAGAGAACTGTTCTGTACTTAGCTTTGTGATGAATTAGTCATTACCAAAAATTCCCAGGCTCATTGTATTGTTAAACATTTTAATCCTTTATTTAACTGGCTTGGAACTTTAGCGGGCCTTTAGATTCTCTAGAGAAGACAGGAAAGGCATAGGAGCTGTGCCAATTTAATTAAGGCTTTTTACAACACAGTGTGTGTAGATGCTTTGATTTAGCATTCTGTTGCAGTTAATTTTTTATTTTTAAATAAAGTAGACGTTGTATTATAAAATAATCTAATTAATCCTTTCCTCTAATCTGACACAAACATACATAGATCTCAACTGAAAGGTTTCAGGATTATTTTAGGACTAATCTTTTCAGTCTTTAAAGATACTGGGTGCTTCTCAATGTCGAGGAAGGATCCTCCAGGGCCACTATTTCAAGGATGCTACGTCATCGAGTCCCGCCGAAGGACTGTTCCAATGTCCAGGATCCTTGGAATTCTACCGAGGCCGGCGTCCTTCGTTGCGGGAAATTTCGAAGCTGCACATGTGTATCCTCCGCGGTCTTAAAAAATCCCCACAATGCTTTGTTCACGGACCAATTTCCCAAATCTTTGGTGGAAATTGCGCTCCATTTAAGCCGGGGCCTCGAATATGACGCACACCTGCACACCCGATAACCATTCTTCGTTTTCCGAGGCTAGGAAGGATTCTTGCATCGCTTCTGAAGGACCTGACTCAGAAGTCATGTCCTACCAAGGAAGCGTAATCGACATTGAGAAACACCCACTGTCTAAGATCCAAGTCCTGCACTCTGACTGTTTGCATGTAAATCATTTTGACCTGTTGTGAACTTGAATGTTTTGTGTGACTCTGCAGCATGTGGAGGAGGGCGGCCCCGCACAGGAAGCTGGCCTGTGTGCCGGTGACCTCATCACACATGTCAACGGGGAGTCTGTCCACGGTCTGGTCCACACTGAAGTGGTGGAGCTCATCCTCAAGGTAGGCAACGTATTCAGATGATATGTATTTTTCTCTGTATTTATTCTTTGTTTTCAATTTCAAATAAAAGGGTATTTTTGTAACTGAGTTCAGTGGCTCTTTATTTATTCCAACTCCACATTAAACATGCTAATTCATTCTGTAGATAAAGATAACATTTTGTCAGTTTGTGATACTAAAATGGATCAATGTAGAATATTATTCATTGTTATTTATCTGTGTAGAGTGGAAACAAGGTGACGGTGACGACCACTCCTTTTGAGAACACCTCCATTAAAGTGGGGCCCGCTCGCAAGGCCAGCTACAAGTGTAAGATGGCTCGACGCAGCAAGAGGACCATGGGCAAGGACGGCCAGGAGAGGTACCTGATTTTAGTTGTAACTCGATAGAAACACAATACTCAAAGTAAAACTATTTCTAATATGCTCTGGGAAATGGTCAAATGGCAAAGCCCATTGGATAGAATTACAAGGTGAAACGTGTAACATAAATTATATTATGTCAATCCCACTTAAAATCCTTCTTTATTTTCTTTGTCTGTCTGTCCTGCAGTAAGAAGCGTAGCTCCTTGTTCCGTAAGATCACAAAGCAGTCCAATCTGCTGCACACCAGCCGCAGCCTGTCCTGTTTGAATCGCTCCCTGTCCTCCAGTGAGAGTCTGCCTGGCTCTCCAACTCACAGCTTGTCTGCCCGATCCCCGACGCAGGGCTACCGCTCCACCCCTGAGTCCTCATACCTGGGTAGGACACTGGAAATAAACAATGCACATACAAGAGTTCAAAAAGATAAATTAACTACGATCGATTAGAAAGATTACAGGACTGTCTCAGAAAATTAGAATATTGTGATAAAGTTCTTTATTTTCTGTAATGCAATTAAAAAAACAAAAATGTCATACATTCTGGATTCATTACAAATCAACTGAAATATTGCAAGCCTTTTATTATTTTAATATTGCTGATTATGGCATATAGCTTAAGAAAACTCAAAAATCCTATCTCAAAAAATTAGAATAGTTCCTCAGACCAAGTAAAAAAAAAAGATTTATAACAGCAAAACACAATCAAACATTTGAAAATGTCCATTAATGCACTCAGTACTTGGTTGGGAATCCTTTTGCACGGATTACTGCATCAATGCGGCGTGGCATGGAGGCAATCAGCCTGTGGCATTGCTGAGGTGTTATGGATGCCCAGGATGCTTCAATAGCGGCCTTTAGCTCATTAGCATTGTTGGGTCTGGTGTCTTTCAGCTTCTTCTTCACAATACCCCACATATTCTCTATGGGGTTCAGGTCAGGGGAATTTGCATGCCAATCGAGGACAGTAATGCCATGGTCAGTACACCAGTTACTGGTGGTTTTGGCACTGTGGGCAGGTGCCAGATCATGCTGGAAAATGAATTCCTCATCTCCATAGAGCTTTTCAGCAGACGGAAGCATGTAGTGCTCTAAAATCTCTTGGTACACAGCTGCATTTACTCTGGGCTTGAGGAAACACAGTGGACCAACACCAGCAGCTGACATGGCTCCCCAAACCATCGCTGACTGTGGGAACTTCACACTGGATTTCAAGCAACTTGGATTTTGCTCCTCTCCAGCCTTTCTCCAGACTCTGGCGCCTTGACTTCCAAATGAAATACAAAACTCGCTTTCGTCTGAAAAGAGGACTTTGGACCACTGTGCAACTGTCCAGTGCTTCTTTTCCTTAGCCCAAGTCAGACGCCTCTTCCGTTGTCTTGAGTTCAGAAGTGGCTTGACCATGGGAATACGGCTATTGTAGCCCATTTCCCGGACACGTCTGTGAACAGTGACTTTTGATACCTGGACTCCAGCTTCAGTCCACTGTCTTTGAAGCTCCCCCAAATTCTGGAAGCGACTCTTCTTCACAATGCTGTTAAGGCTGCGGTCATCTCTCTTGGTTGTGCAGCGTTTCCTGCCACATTTCCCCCTTCCAACAGACTTTTTGTGGATGTGCTTTGAAACTGCACTCTGTGAACAGCTTGCTCTTTGAGAAATTTCTTTTTGTGTCTTACCCTCCTGATGGAGGGTGTCAATGACGGTCCTCTGGACAGCAGTCAGATCAGCAGTCTTCCCCATACTTGTGATTTAGTTTACTGAACCAAGCTGAGTGTTTTTCAAGGCTCAGGAAACCCTTGCAGGTGTTTCGAGTTAATTAGACGATTCAAGTGATTCGTTGAACACCCTACTAGTATACTTTTTCATGATATTCTAATATTTAGAGATAGGATATTTGAGTTTTCTTAAGCTGTATGCCATAATCAGCAATATTAAAATAATAAAAGGCTTGCAATATTTCAGTTGATTTGTAATGAATCCAGAATGTATGACATTTTTGTTTTTTTAATTGCATTACAGAAAATAAAGAACTTTATCACAATATTCTAATTTTCTGAGACAGTCCTGTACATTAAATACTGCAAAGAAAACAAAAAGACATCATTAAAAAAATTAGGAGTTCCAAAACACATCGTAGGGAAAGGAAAGTGAGCTTATTTAAAGCCTTGAAATCGTGTTACTTTTAAACCAGCAGTGGGTCTCTTCCTCTTGGATTCTTTTTAATACTAACTGATCTTTTCTGCTCTGTGTTCTCTTAGGTGCCTCCTCCCTGAGCAGCTCTCCAGCCTCCAGCACCCCAAACTCCCCCGCTCCCTCTCAGCACATGAGGCCCAGCTCCCTGCACGGCCTCTCCCCCAAACTCCACCGGCAGTATCGCTCTGCCCGTTGTAAGTCTGCAGGTAACATCCCCCTGTCCCCTCTCGCCCACACCCCCTCTCCTACCCAGTCTTCTCCTCCACCGTTGCCTGGCCACACGGTGGGGAGCTCCAACACCACCCAGTCCTTTCCCGTGAAGCTCCACTCCTCGCCACCGGTGGTCCGTCCAAGGCCCAAGAGTGCTGAACCCCCCCGATCGCCTCTTCTCAAACGGGTGCAGTCAGCAGAGAAGCTGGGCTCGCCTCTGACCCAGTCCAGCTCTGGGGGGCTCGGGGGTCCGCTGAGGAAGCACAGCCTAGAGGTGCAGCACTCTGAGTATCGTAAGGATGCTTTCCTCTGTGAGCTCGGCCTCCAGAGCCTGCTGGAGACAGAGGGGGAAAATTTGCCTCAGAATCCTCCACCCCTGCCCTCATCCTCTACAAGTCCAGAGACGGGTGTCCTGAAGCCTGTAAGGAGACTAGGGAGACAGGAGTCACCGCTAAGCAGGGAAACACTGCTGGCTGGGAGGGATAGGGAAGAGAGGGAGAGAGGAAGGGAAAGGGAAAGGGAGAAAGACAGGGCGACTGATTCAGTCCTGGAGAGATTGGGTCGGCTTGGAGGAACATCATCCCAGTCACCGTTAACAAGAAAACCTCAAACAAGTGATCTGTCCTTTAGCCCGCAGGCCGGCCAGAGCTCCAGACTAAATGCAGAAACCACAAAAACTACAACTTCCAGCACCCCTACCAAAACAACAGGAAGTCTAGGTGGTCATAAGGGACCTGAAAGAATTCCCCAGAGTCCGTCAGACTTGAATTCAAAACAGCAAGACTACCAGGCAGCCAAACATTTTTCACCTTACAGTAGAGAGCCCCAGGAGCAGCTGTGGGGCAGAACTGAACCAAAGCAGGAAGGAGATAACAGAAACAGGCCTGGTCCGCTTAGTCCCGCCTTCACTAAGAGCTCTGCTTCAACTCCAGATAAATCAATCTCCATTAACGCAGTGAAAGCAGGTTTTCTCAGCATGAACAAAACCTTTAAACCACCAGGTATGGGGGACAGTCTGAGAAAGGCAGGAGCAGAGAGCATTGACTCAAGGACTCCAGACTTTGGCTCCAAAAGCCCCAAACTCCCAGTTCGCGTTCTCGCTCCAGTCGTCCCCCCACACGGGCCGTCGCTCTCGCTGGGCAAGGTAAGGCAGGGGCTTGGGCCGGTCAACTGCTACCGGGGAACCCTAGACTGGGAGGACAAATGTCGTCTGGAGGTGGTGGAGGAGCATTCGCCTTCCCCCTCTCCCTCCCCGACTTCTGTCGCCCCGTCCCTCTGCGGACCTTCCCTCTGTAAGTCCAGGCCTGTCTCCCCCGGTGAAAAGACGAGCTTCGTCAGCCAGCTGACCACTGTGGCCAAAAATGTCCTCGGGCCAATCAAGCTTGGCTCCCAGGAATCGTCCAAGAGCAAAGACCTGCAGACTAAAGCAGCCGAGGATAGGCATGGAGGCTCAGCAGGAAAGTCTGACACTCCTGCAGGAGGTCGAGGGACTTCGGTGGTCCCCCAGAGTCCAGCTGGTTCAACACTAGAGAGGGCTGCAAAAGGTAGCAGCCAGTCAAAAATGTGACCAAATGGGACTTTAAAAGAGTAAAAGGAAAAAAAAAGCCTTTTTTTTGGAAGAACAATGTAATAGAAGTCAAGCACTTAAAAACAATGTACATTCCAGTGACAGAGTATATAAAATGTTATTTATTGATTCCAATCATTGACTGATTCTAACTTAAAACCAGGAGAAAAATAATCTACTGTTAAGGTGCATTATCTGTTGATTTTCTATTTTAAAGTATTTAATAAGAAGACTCTTAACGTAATGTGGAACACTTTATCAGATGTATATGTGTGTGGGTCTATGTGAATGCATGTCCTATGGTATGTACTGTACATCTATTAAAGATACAAGAAGGTCAACAAGTGCTTTACCAATCAAAACATGCTGAAAACTGTGAATACCAAATCCAGTCACTCTATTTGTGTCTTTCAAGCTGCCCTTTTTCAATGTACTGCTTTTCAAACAGGACAATGATGAACTGAGTCACAGTCAAATTGTAATTTTGCATCAAGCTACTGAAATGACACACTGCCTCAGTTTGGCTACAGCGGGGTAAACATGATAAAGCTCATTTCTTCTTCATCCAGCAGTTTACTGAGTTACTGTGCACGGTCAGACAAATCCAGAGCAGGCCCACTGTCACTGGATGTCACGTCAAGCACTGTCTAGCTCTGTCTGTCGTATGGGGTTGTGTGTTTATGTGTGTTTGTGTGTGTGTATGAAGCCACCTTGGGTCTATTCCTGGTGGTTCTTGAAGGCTGTGTCCGTCTGCATAGGAAAGTGAGTTTGACAGAGCTCAGGCTCAGCGCTTATCTCCCCTTTCCAGGAGGGCTACCACAGCTCTTTTCTCCCCATGCCTCTGACTGCAGCCGACACACACACACACACACACACACACACACACACACACACACACACACACACACACACACACACACACACACACACACACACACGCACACGCACACACACACACTGCCACAGGAGGCAACAATGTCAGCAGCTAATTTTCATGCATTTAAACCCATGCTCCATGAATTGGGACGTGAGTGTGTGTGCGAGTGAGTGACTTAAGAGGTGTGTGAGAACGTGTGTCTTCTTAAGCGGCAATAACACTCAGCAAGGGCCATCATAACTGAAAGAAAACTGGCAGCAGATCCATCCAGTAAACAGTTACAGGCTTCACTGCTACTTTATTTACAAACCACGCAGTGATAACTTATGTGGATATATTAAAAGGATTGCAAGCACACATTGGGTGGATCCATATGTTGTTTTGAGCCACAACAGGAAAATCAGGCAGTCATGGATGTAGCATACTGTATTGTGTTTGTTAAAGGGCTCTTTAGCTAAGGTAGGGGTAGTGGATATGGGCATGGTACTGTATATCAAACAAGTTTATCTGCAGTATAATCAGAATGACTGTGTCGTGTTAGGTAGTCAAGATTGATTCATGTAACGCTCACATTGTAACATATACTGACAAAGATTTGCGAATCAATAATCTCAGCAAGAGTGCTGAAAAGTTTAAAATGTTCTCCTGACAAACAACTTGTGCTCTCGTCACTGTTGTATTCATATCCTTAGTAGTTAATTCTCAGTAACCATACATTGTACATAATCTTATGCAAATCAATTACAGATGTGGTGACGACTGCTGTCACTAAACTGCTAATAGCTGATTTTCTGAAGGAAGTAGATCTGTCAAATTATTTAATCCATCTTTGATTTGATACCTCACTCTGTGACAGTTATTTATTAAAACAACTTTGATTATTTGAAGGTCTACAAATGTAAACTGATTCAACCAACAACAGCAACTTCACACAGAGGAAGAAGTTAATTGACTGGAATTTGTTTTTTAAGTCCAAAAGGGAAAAGTCTAAACAAATTTCCCAATCTGTTTTGCTATGCTGGGAGCAGTTGCTCATAGTTTTGTTTTTTATTTGTTGGAAAAACTGAAACAAAGAGCTGGATGTGACTAATAGCTATTCTATTCTGTGGGAAGTCGATTTAGCTGGTCTTTTTACATTCGTAGTTTTTATCTAAAAGAAGGCTGTTAGCAATTTATTCTTGAATCTAACAATGTTTGAGGTTGTACCAATCTTTTGACATGAGAAAGTCCCGGCCATGCACTAACCATTTCTTTTTGTGTGGCATTGTAAACTACTGCCCTCCAGTGGACAACATATCGACTATTAAACATGTTTCCATAAAATGTTCTTTTTAGTAATCAAGCCAAGACCACCAAAATACTGCAGATTGGACTTTATTAGCCATAGGGTTACTCATTATGCATTTGTTTTAATGACAACATATTTGCAGTTATTATCAAATGGACACTTGAAACATGGATTAATTCCCTTTCTGTTGTTGTGTTCTTCGCGTGACTGTTAATTGTATCTTCTGGAATAGGGATTAACATTTTTAATATAATATACTGTCTTATATATTCTACTGATAGGACGCAGTTCTTTTTTATCTTGATGTAATAAATGAGTCATCAGGTCAGCTCTGATCACCTGATTGGAAAAACTAACTGTAATGTAATCTTATACAGCTATTATGCCCTCTTTCAGGCCTTTTCCCAATCAATGATGTCTATGCTAGTGTTACATGTTTGAGATTTTTTTTTGTGATTGAAAGCGATAGTAGTATAAATGCACTTTATTTGAAAAGGAAATCTTCATTTGCTGGTATTGTTTGTAAGTTACTTTGAAGAAAAAGAAAATATAGCGTATACATATATGGATTCTACAAATGAACACAAAAGTCCAGTATAAAAAGCATTCCACATTTCTCTGTTCACTGAAGTGTATTTATTTGTACCATGAGGCATTTTGTTTGTGATAGATGTGATTCAAATGCAGACACCTGAAGTGCAGTATGTGGAATAAAATTCTGAGATTTGTTCCAAAACCCTTTTGTGATTTGAATCTGTTGTGCAAATGCTGAACACACCTTAAATTATCTTATCAGAGTTAACACTTTAGGCTTCACACAGACAATAAGAAATACAAAAATAATTTCACAGCACAAATAACTTACATGTTATGGCATTGAACTAATAAAGTTGATTTGGTGTTTTCCATTTAGGTTTATCTGTTGGTATTGTCCGTTCTCCATTTTATTATTTTTTTAAAGGTACAACAAAAATACAACTGTTATTATCACATGTTATGTCATAGTATACACACCTTAAATACGATAAGATTTTATTTATTGATACCCATAGGGAAATTCAGGATATGCTATGCACTACACACATACACAATACACATGCAAAACTAATTGTTGTTTTGGACAATACTATCATTTGATTTGTAGCCCATAGGCAGTGGTAAAACGTAACTAAGTCAATTCACTCAAGTGCTATACTTCAGTACATTTTGAGGTACATGTATTTTATGCTATATTTACTCTACCACATTATGAAGGCAAGTCATTTAATTTTTACTGTACTATATTTATTTAATCATTATAGTTACCAGTTATTTTGGAAATATAAAAACAAATGATGTGATATACTGTAGGCTACTGTACATCTAATATACCCAGTATTAAAATCACAAATGTAAAAGTATATAAAATTGACTCCCAATGGAAGAAACTACAACATTAAAATAATTGGACATGTTTGCTACTGATAAAAACTGAATATATTGTTTTAAACATTTTTACTTTCAATATAGCCTACGAAGAACATTTTACTGATAATACTTTTGTACTTTTACTTCAGTAGCATTTTCAATTCAGGATTTGTACCTGTCATGGAGTATTTTAAGACCATAGAAATTCTACTTTTACTCAAGTAAATGACCTGAGTACTTTTCCACCACTGGTGATGGGTTAGATATGATATAACTCGAGTAAATAACACACTGCTAATTTTATTCGATTATTATCCGTAGACTGTATTTTACAGTCAGCTTTCTCAACCAATGGCGTTGAAGCAGGAAAGGACATCAGGAAGTAAACGTTCTCTGCTCTTGCTGTCAAAAGGGGGTCGCTAAAGCGGTTGTTCGTCAGGGCACCAAACGCCGCAATGTACTGGATTATTTTCACCATAGCTTGTACAATTTAGCTTCTTGGTTGGATTTAAGAATGCCCAACAAACTGACACCAACTGCGTTTTGTATGCAGTAGGTAGCTAGCGCCGGGGACTAGCGTCAACAATGCTAACCTTTAGCTTAGCTTTAGCAAGCAGTACATTTAATTTATTTTTGAAGACTGCTGTCGTGGATGAAGACTAAGGACATTGCTGGAATGAATCAATATACTCCAAAGTTTTGACCTTCTTAACTGGTTTCTACAGCAGGTATGTAGTATTAACTGTGTTTAAAGGAGGTGTAACAGTAAGGCTGTCAGTTTAGAATTGGTCATGGATGTCGAGTTAAAACATGTTTTGTTGACTTTATTGCATTGATGTCGAGGACCAAACAAATGCATGGGAATATATGTGAGGATGTTAATTACAAATAAGTATGTTGCCTTATAGTTAAGAGTCACCACGCTCACATGACAAGTGTAGTGAGTATTTGCATTAAGTGTTTGATCTGCTGTGAGGAATGATGACAGCCACCACAGTCATATGACTTTCACAGCCGCTGAAAAAGCCCTTAGATGCCTGTTGTCAAATGCTGATCCCATGGCTTTTCTTCACAGAAAATGTTCCCTTTAGTGCAATCCACACCGTGCTTCTGTTCCCTGTTGAAACTACTACTCATCAGTTTCTGGGCAGGGTGGAGTCACGGGTGTTTTCCTTTGTGTGTTGTGCATTGGGAAGTTTACTCCGACTACGTTGCAGTTATTTATATCTTTCAGGAAGTGATTATTTGGCTTACAGACTCTGGTTGTGCTGTTTCCCTTTTACAGATTGTGAAGGGGTTCTATTTGTCCGTTCGAAACACTGGCCGAGTCGGTTTTTTTAAACTCCAACACTTTAATTACAGCAGCAACAAAAAAATAGCGAAACAGCACAACTTAAACAAAAATAAAAGACCAAATCAGGCCGTCCATCACTCATGGAGAGTAAACGTGTTCTGCTGTTGCCTTCTCTGCAACGATCTCTCGAACACGTCCCAGCTGTTGCCTTCACTGCAACATTTTCCCGAGTGACCACTTCCAGGGCCAAACCCTGTCCCTTTTGAACCCATAGCCCCTCCCACCGGACTTACCGTCAACAGGTGACACAATTAGCTCAAAACCACATTGTCAACATAAAAATCCGACCCAAACATAAACAGGTTAACTACCTCTTAACATAATAATTCCCCATAATTAACAAACGCAAAATAAATAATAAATTGCATGGTTCATTTCACGGAAGAGAGCTGTGTGTGTGTGTGTGTGTGTGTGTGTGTGTGTGTGTGTGTGTGTGTGTGTGTGTGTGTGTGTGTGTGTGTGTGTGTGTGTGTGTGTGTGTGTGTGTGTGTGTGTGTGTGTGTGTGTGTGTGTGTGTGTGTGTGTGTGTGTGTGTGTGTGTGTGTGTGTGTGTGTGTGTGTGTGTGTGTGTGTGTGTGTGTGTGTGTGTGTGTGTGTGTGTGTCAGTGGCGGAGTCAGTAACTCCGTCACACAGATTAATAAAACCATCTGGTTTGAGTTTGAAATGTCATTTATTCTTGACAAGTGGTAACATATATTTATAATATTCCTTAACTTGTAGATTAATAATCGACTTCAGAGAGCTTTGCAATTAAAATAAACTTTAACAGGGAAGAAAAAAGGAGAAACGTCAAGATTAACGGAGGAATGTCTCTCTTCCAGACATGCAGTATTTATTCTAAGCAGTAGACAGAAATAAAAAAAATATTAGATGAAATATATTGGGTTTAAAAATGTACAAATGCATGTTATTGAGTAAATGTTGTTGATTAAAGAGTGTTGCAGTGAAGAATGTGAACACCTGTCAGCAGTCAATAATGACCTCCTTCCCTTTCTCCTTTCAGTTCTATGTTGCAATGAGAAGCGTTGGACTTGAGCTCTGAGTGCTCAGCGACATGAACTCGGTTTCCCCCAGCGCAGTACAGTACGTGGGGGTGGTGATGCAGGAGGAGCTGGTGGAGAGCCGGAGGCCGCAGCCCCTCGAGCGGCAGGGCAGCTTCGGTCTCAGGCCGGCCCCGACCACAGAGGCCGGCAGAGAGGCCAACGGAGAACCGGACGAGTTGGACAAACTGAAATCCAAACTGATGACAGCGTGGAACAACGTCAAATATGGTTTGTACTTAGTCTTTGAGGAAGAGTGTGTGGGTGCTGCTCTAATGTTCATTGGCTTCTGATTGAGATTTCTGTATATATGTATTTGTGTACAGTTATAGCACATTTATACATACACAGTTTATTAAGTCTGGTCAAATCTGTTTTTTTACGGTTAATATGTTGTAAAGAACAAGAGAAACATCTAAAATACTCTAATTCAGCGCTTTGTATTTGTTATTACACCAACTTTACTTTTAAATGCTCCTCTTTCTGTAGGCTGGACTGTCAAATCTAAAACTTCATTCAACAAAACCTCGCCAGTCATCGTCCTGGGAAACTCCTATCTGCTCAACAGTGAAGGTAAGCACGAAATGCACAACGTATATTAAAATCTCAAGATTAAAAATGCCTAGCAGTCAATGCTGTTCTCTAAAGAGAGACTCCAGGTGTTGTTGTCATGTGGGTTTTGGTTAACCACAGCAGTGTAAACCCTTTTCCTTTGAACGGTTGCTGGCTTTAAATCAGAAAACACCAAGCAGATGACTTAAAAAAAATTCTTCCTCACTTTTATTAAACAGATCTTGAAGTTTTTTTGGCATTACAAAGATCAGATCCAACATTTAAACAACAGGCCTTCTTTAAAATACAGACAAATCATTAAAGGTTTGATTGAACTCATTGAAAAGGTTTTTTCTTTTTCCCTGGTCTCGTCCTCATCCCTTCCCCTCCTCTCAGATGAGGTGGAGCGGTTTCGTCTGGCCTTTGTCTCCAGGATCTGGCTGACCTACAGGAGAGAGTTCCCTCAGCTGGACGGCTCCACCCTGACCACAGACTGTGGCTGGGGCTGCATGCTGCGCAGCGGCCAGATGCTGCTGGTGCAGGGGCTGCTGGTCCATCTGATGCCCAGAGGTTGGTTGCCCTCAGTTACACACTATAGGTTCATTTGTATTACAGTGTAAGCCAATTGGGACCTTTTTAGAAGGGGTTGCTTATCTTTCCGGGAAACCAATACAGTTATCTCTCAGTATTGTGACGCATATGACATTATATCTGCAGAAAGTTCAGTTTATTTTATTGCAGAACATATTTGTCTGTCTCAAGGCCCCCTGCACTGTACTTTTCTCCTCTACTCCATCTCGTTTTGTCTTTTCCTAAAACATTTTCATTGTGTCCATTGTACTATGGTATTCAAAATATGTTTACTCTCTGATCATTAAAGCCCTCTTAGCCTGGATTTCCTTAGTTCCTGACTAAAAGCGTCTTTGTGCTCTGTAGACTGGGCTTGGCCAGACGCTCAGCAGCTCACTGAAGTGGACTTTGAGGTGTTCAGACCGCGCTCCCCAGCCCGGGCAGGAGGGGTCCCCATCCCCTCCTTTGGCTCTCCACGCGGATCCAACACGCCTGAAAAGTCCCTGGCGAGTGATCAGGTACCCAAGTGCAGCCAGAAGAATAGACCTGAGTATAGAAGGGACAGTCAGGCAGAGACCCTCCACCACAAGCTGGTCTCCTGGTTTGGAGATCAGCCGCCTGCACCTTTCGGGCTTCACCAGCTGGTGGACATCGGTAAAAGTTCAGGGAAGAAGGCTGGAGACTGGTACGGACCCTCTATCGTGGCTCACATACTACGGTAAGGGCGTTGGAACAGGCATGTGTTTTTACAACCTAGGTTTGACTATTTTCCAAAATGATTTAGATAGCTCTCATGCATAAACATTGATTGGCGTTATGAATTGATTTAATTTCAGGAAAGCAGTAGCCAAAACCTCTGTGCTCCACAACCTGGCTGTATATGTGGCTCAGGATTGTACAGGTGAGAAAAACAGACCGGATATCTGTTGAATTTCATAATAACTCCTCTCCAGTTCAGAGTTATCCGTTTTGTTTATAACCTTGCCCCAACATGTATTCTTTTGGCAATACCTCAAAAAAGTCTTCTTCATGTTATTTATCATTATGCTCCCATGCATTGCAGTGTACAAAGAGGATGTGGTGCATTTGTGTGACCTGTCGCTGAGCCAGACCCCGCCTGACCCATCCAGCCAGGCCTGGAAGTCTGTCCTCATTCTGGTGCCTGTACGGCTCGGGGGGGAAGTCCTCAACCCGTCCTACATCGAATGTGTCAAGGTCTGAATATCCTGCTTTCACACCTTTGATTCCTCAGTGCTTACTGCAATAATATTTCCCACTGAATCCTGTTGCAAAACGTATGTTCTTCTTCATATATTCTGACTCATATTGAAAACACCCGTCTTCATTTACAGAACATCCTGAAGCTGGAGTGTTGTATTGGAATCATCGGAGGCAAACCGAAGCATTCACTATACTTCGTTGGCTTCCAAGGTAAGAATTTTTCTTTCTTTTTTTTAAGAACGAAAGAAGGCTTGAAAACAAACTCCTTATTCAGAGGAAGGACCAGGGGGGTATACTACGAAGCAGGATTTTCGCTTTTAGCCGGCTAACTTCGGGGTTTCCGGTCCTACGAAGCTGGTTCTCTTTTTAGCAGGCTAGATCTCCATGGTAACTTATGCTGTGCCGCTAACTTGCCCCGGAGCAGGTTAGGTTGCAGGCTAAGAGCTCAACTCAGTGAAAGCACTGCCTGCTGACCAATCAGAGCTCAGTGTGCGGAGTTTAAAGCGATCAAGTCATATTACAGGAGAAAGGAAATACAGAAAAGCTGCCGTTGCAGGAAAGACGGCCGGCGAAAATCACCGACTGTGTGAACGTGAACATTAATAGAATATCACCTCCCATCTTCAGAGCAATCTGACTATTATAACATTAGCGTTCAGAAAGCTTACTTAAATATCTGCACAACATAAGTAACCGGATCAGAGTAACATTAAGTACAGTCTGCGGCATATCACATCATAATGTATCATATATTTCCTTATCTGAGTCAGCTGAGCCGTATCTGGCCGTGCAACACTCACAGTGTCACATACTGTATGGAGAAGTATTATTTTAAGCAACACATTAAGTTGACGAAACACTCGAGACAAATGTAATGAAAGTCAGATCCACTCGTGTCTTAGACGGGGCAGTGATATCATAAACCTGTTAATGTACGCATTCAAACACGTTTTCTTTTACCAGCTGTATTCACCTTGCAGGTGCAGCTATGTGGCTTTTATCCTGGATATAGTGTTTAAGTCATGGATGTTTAAAGTTTAACTTCTTCATATGTCTAATATTCTAGTTGACTTTCATTCAGGAAGTATGACGCTGCGCTGTCAGTACGCTTCTCCATGTTTGTGATTGGTCGAATGCTCCAAATACCACCCCTTTCATGTGAACGCGCACCTAACTAGATAGGGCACGGCTGGCTTGAGCGATCCACTTGATAACCCGTGTCGTAGTACCGTTTAGCGAGAGCGCGTATGTTTTGGATTAGGCCAACCGGCTAACTCAAACATATCCAGGTTAGGTTGAACCAGCTTCGTAGTACAGGCCTCTGGTGTTCCTAGGATACAGCATGCAAAATGTAGTACAGAGGAGCCAATATTTCTAGCAAAATCTAACTCTAAAAGAATCTGTACTTGTGATATTGATAAGTAAAGAGAGTCCTGGGACATTTTGGCAAAGAATGTATTCATGTCTGAAGCACATTAACATGAGAGCAATATAGTAATAAGAATAACGGTTTTATAAAGCACCTTTCAAAAACGCTCACAAAGGGCTTTACAATAACAACTGTCGAGTAGGTGAATTGAATGCATAAAAACAGGGAAAAAGTAAAATATCCTGATCAACAGACTGGCTCTTGGCAGGTGGAGAGTTTATACATAAATGCAGCTTTTTAACCCTCTTTCTGTGTATCCTCCCTGTGTGTTAGACGAGCAGCTGCTGTATCTGGACCCTCACTACAGCCAGCCTTTGGTGGATGTGTCACAAGTCAACTTCTCACTGGAGGTTGGTCGCATTGTCTTCATCTATTTATAAAAATGCGTCACTATCTCTCTCACTCCAGTCTGTCTGGCGTTTTATCAGATCAAATCAGACATGTGACTTTCACTGTCAATAGTGTTTTGACTGCACAGACCATTACAGATAACACATGTCCCGTCATGAACTTTTATCGACTGTAAATTGAATGACCTCTGTCTCCCTCTGTCACTCTCTAGTCGTTCCACTGTAGCTCTCCTAAGAAGATGCCCTTCAACCGCATGGATCCCAGCTGTACCATCGGCTTTTATGCCAGGAACAAGAAGGACTTTGAGTCTCTATGTTCTGCTGTCAGTGAGGTGAGGTTTTACACCCTGCTGATAAAACCTAACTCTACATTTGATTGCATTTATTACCAGAGGAGAACAAACAATGTAACTAGTCTATTGGAATAAGCAAAATATCTTCCGTCCGATAGGATCAGGTTGAATTATCTTGATGCTTAGGAAATGTTCTTCAGTGCTTCCATTTTTATTTCCTTTAGCCAAGGATGAAAGCCATATCAGGTTCACAAAAGAGAGGGAGAGAGAGATCCACAACCATCCACAGAGGGATTTAAATCACATCATAAACATGAAAACACAATGTTGCTATACAACGTCTGGGTTGTAACAATGAGCACTTTGTTTTGACTTGATGGGCTTGAACAATGTTACATTTTCAGATTTTCCTTCTTTTATGCATTCTAAATGCAATGTAATGTAACATTTATCTATTTAAATGAATATATATTTCAATTCTGTGCTATGATTCAAACATAAATGAGCAATTCAAAAAAATGTAATTAAAGTAATGAGCGGGTTTGTAATTAAATGGTATGGAAATGTTTACAGCTCAAATTAAATGTTGTCAGTCTTAATAGATATTCTGAAGTGTTTTAGTACATTTTTGATAACTTGATTATGTTGTACCGCCAGGCCCTGTCATCATCGAAGGAGAAGTACCCCATCTTTACCTTCGTAGAGGGCAAGAGTCAGGATTTTGGAATTCAGGGCCACGGCAGCAATAACAGTGGACCTGCAGCCCACATCCTGCCCCCCGGCAGACAGGGCATGATGAACAACAGAAGAAACAGTGATGAGTTCGTCTTCCTGTAGGCACTGGGGAGGATGCTCTCTCAGCTCTCACCAGTAGGGGGCAGACCGGACATCTCACTTCCTCTCAAAAGCGAAAGACTGGATTCTGTTTGCGGTGCGTCGGCAAGGTGGAGAGGACGCATTATCGCATGCACTGCTCAAACGAAAAAAACAAACAGTGTGGCTTCTGTCATCACATTTTGTGTGATGCGTATTATAAGCTAACAGACACTAACGGGTGCTGTCTGCAGCATTATTTCACTGGGCAAAGGCATGATTTCAAAACGGATCATGGTTGGAAATGTTTCTCGTACTTAAAACACTTGATCATACACCTAAAGTGAAGCATATATGAGAAAACCCAAGCGCTTTAAAGTACTTCTAAAACACTCAGAAACTGTTTTCGCCCTGGTCTAAACTGGACAGGAAGTTGATGTGATCTCTACTTCATGATATTTGAAAAGCTCTCTGGTCAGTCGGGGAAGGGGTTCTTGACTTGTATGATATATCATCTGCTGTACATCTCTTTATTTTGCATTCTTTACATTTATTTATCTAGTTTATGAACGTGTGAGCAAGTGTGATGTTACTGTGGTTTATTTGTATGTCTTAAATAAGTTCTCTGATGGATTAGGGCAGGGGTGTCAAACTCAAGGCCCGGGGGCCAAATCCGGCCCTTGTCTTCATTTCATGTGGCCCCACAAGAGCTTGCAAAGAATATAATATGTTTATTATACGGTTACATGATGATTTACAGAAGCACGTTGCCCATAAACTACATTTCCCACAATGCATCTCAAATTAGACTTTTTTCTCAGAATTTGACTTTTTTTCTTCTAAATATGCCTTTTTTTCTCAGAATGTACCCTTTTCTCAGAATTTGACTCTTTTTTAAAAATGTTACTTTTTTTAAAATTTCACCTCTGTTTTTTGATTTTGACTTTTTTTTCCAGGTTTTCTTTTTACATCATTTTGTGACATTCCCACTGAAGAGACTTTTAATTATTTTCCCCAGACTTCTGCTTTCAGATGTAGTTAATTATGAATTTATTACCCTATCCAATAATTATCCAATGCAGAGGCAACAATGTAATATAATACATTATTTTATATATTTATATATAAGTTACAACCGGCCCTTTGAGTGCAGCCATAATGCTGATGTGGCCCGCGATTAAATTGAGTTTGACACCCCTGGATCTATCAGGTTTTAAGTTCATGAAGAGCATTTTGAACAACAATAAATTAATTATCGTGTTGCATTCTGACCCAAACATCACACAGATGACATGGGTCTTAATCTAGGCAGGCTTTGCCCTTGATTATCGATCATTAAGAATATGAAACACTCCAACAAATCTCTGCTTAATATTCAAGGATAAGGGTGGAGGTGAATATAAATGATGCCTTTAGTTTTAGCGTTATATGTATCTGAACATGGCAAACTGTAGCTTGTCTCATAAAGCTGGATTATAAAGTAATCTGGATACATTTGAAAATTGAAACCCAGAACAGCATTCTTTAATTATTTGTCAGCTTCTGGTCAGTTATTCAGTCAATAAGATCAGCTGAATAGATAATTAACCTTCAAGGTTTTGGTACGATGTCTTTTGTGTTTAGATTGTCTCTTTTCTGAGGGAAGGCTACTACTAAAAGTTGCACTATACTACTGTTATTTGGGTTGTTGTCCAGATTAAACTTCAAACACTGGAATCACATGTGCTTGCATTTTATATTCTATAAGCAATTTTGAAGAGATTTTTAAGATGAAATATGTCTGTTTCCTTGAACTTGATCACTGCAGAGGACACACTGGTTGTTTATGGTAGGCTACCCAAAATGCAATGTTTGTCTTCAAAGTGTTGATTTGTCAGAGAAGCAGACACATTATTGAACTTTTTATTTTACATCATAATGGAAACTGCTTAGACCATTCAGCTTTTGAAGCTGACCTGTCACCTGTTTTTTCTTGTGTCACTTTTAGGGTCTTTACATGGGTTTATTAGAGACTGTAAGAACAACAGGCTTTTGCTAGGATCTTTTCTCATTGTAGTCCAATTGAGATATATATAAAAAGCTTTTGTTCTTCACAATAATGAACCATACTAACATAATGAAAATGTGTTGCCATCAAAATGTTGATGCAGCATATTTAATTAAGTGCTTGATTGCAATAGATACACTAAATGCTAAAGTATTCTCCTGTAATACAACCATGTTACACATCTGGTGTGTACAGTAAACTTCATACAGGATATGCAGTTTGTGTAGCTACAAAATGAATTCCCTCAGAAGTACAGCAGTTGGGCATTGCAAAAATGAGTTTATTTGTGACGTTTATCATTCTTTGGAGATAGGTGCACATATTGGATGTTGGTTAACTTTCATTCTGTGAATATCATCCTGGGAAAAAAATCCTTGTCCAAGTCCTAAAAAGCCTACTTACAATGTAAAAACAATCCTTCAAATAACTATTGATGACTTTCCATGTACACACAATGTATAAGGCTGCAGTACAGTCTCAGCTGTAGCTGCGCACGCATGCGCGCTGCCTGCCGCACAGCCGTGACTAGACATTCGGTCATAAAAACAGAGGAGGGGGCGCTCGCGCCGCTGAAACAAATCAACGCTTGGAGGCTAATACCAACAGGGTGAGTAGACTAATTGCGTCAACTCCTGCGTCTTCTTCTATGCCCAAAACAACAACTCAGGAGCGCATAAATTCACCCAGGACCGCTGTCCTGTTGATGCGGGTAGGTCAGCAAAAAACGCCATTCCCCTTTTTTATATTTAACGAGACAGGCTTTCATAGTCTGAGTGAGAATGATCTTGATAGCGGGCTCATGTGCATAATTTACCGTTCCCCCGCGTTCAATTCAAGCGCAGTGGCAGACCCTGCAGCTGTAATTGCATATGGGCACAACGGGTGATTTGGTGGAGCACAGCGGGAGAATATAGGGATATGGGAGGCGGTTGATACATTTCAGCCAAATCTTGCAAAGATTTTTGCACCAATTTCTTTTATCAGTAAAGCATAGTTAAAGGCAGATATGAAGCATCACTGTCAAAAAATCTCCAATCATTTCTCTAATCAGTCCAGTGAACAATTGCTCATTTAAATCACTAACTTTTTCCGTATTGCATTGCCATAGTTAAAAGTTTTAAAGAGATCCAAATCTCCATCACACTCTCTGACCTTCTCTTTCCCAGGTATCTGCTTCTCACCCAGGAGCAGGAGATCCGGGCCGATGTCCACCACAGATCCCCCCATGGGAAGCACACCTCGCCCAGGTCCTTCCCCTGGCCCAGGTCCCTCCCCCGGGGCTATGCTAGGCCCCAGCCCAGGGCCCTCTCACAGTATGATGGGCCCCAGCCCTCCCTCTGGGCACCCCCAGCTGGGGCCCTCTGGATACGGCCAGGAGAGCATGCACCCTCTGCACAAAGTAAGGACGTACAAACAACAATTATCCCGCTGACACACACCACTGTTAATGCGGGTCCATTAGGAGGGGTGTGAGCAAGTATTTTATTTTGCACATTAATGAGCTTTTAAAATATCACATTCACATGAGTTGCAGACTCTGAGGCACTTTTGTGGACATTAATTCCACAGAAAGAATCATAGATCTTGGTTGATTGTTATTTGAACAACGTTTATGTTGTGAAAACACCTTCACTTTATATTTACATTTTAGCTCCACCTGTATCATAATTGGCATATGCTGACACCAGCACGTTGTAACACTAATCCATGTTTGAGAAAGCCATCATTGATGTTAGATTGAAATAACTGTGAATAACTACAGCTGCCTATTCATTCATGTACAGTATTCAACCTCTATCCTTATTCTATATTTTTCACCAAATATTGTTCCTGATTCGAGTTCAATTATCAAAATGTTTTAACAGTATTACTTCAACAGTAAAACCGAATTAGGGCTGACAAACTGTTGCATTGAATAGTACTTTATGGACATGGTTTAAACCTGAATATATGTAGCACAAAAACAAAAAGCATTTATCTCAAATATTGTGTTTGTATGCTGGTCCTAAAGAGCTAACCAATCACTATGTTAAATAGTCATTTAGGAACCATTTATAAGGAACTGATTAATAAAGTCAGGTTTCTTGAAAAACTATGCCTGTCCCATTATCTTACATCTCCTTATGTTTTATATTATATAAACACTGTTTTTATGTTAATCCCAAGGTGCTTTCCCCCTAGCAGAACTATACTATGTTTGCAGCTGAACCTAATGGTTTAATTTGAACCCTGATTGATTTCTTCTGTATTCAACAGCCTATGGAGAGCATGCATGAGAAGAGCCTGAGTGAGGAGAGTCGCTTTAGTCAGATGAAGGGACTGTCTCTGAGACAGGGCGGGCACAGTGGCATGGGCCCTCCACCCAGTCCTCTGGACCAACACTCACAAGGTAGGCATGCTACGGAGACTTAAGCAATGTCCTGATTTCCAGCCTTGCGTAAATTGTGTTAATCTGTGAGGCGTGGTTGGCTTATAAGGAGTTTCACTGTTGAAACAGTTGAATACTCCATGAGTCATTTTTTTCCAATGCATTTCTTTTAAAGAAGCACTACTATGCTTTTTTGCGTTTTTCCCTTTCCTGTAGTGTGATATATAGGTTTGTGTGCATGAAAACGGTCTGCTAAGGCAAAAAAGTGTATCTCCCCCCTGCTGATTTGACTCCTTTGTATACTTCTATAACATAGTGACATCATTATATAACCCTCCCTTCAACACATTGTACATGATAGGCTAAGGGGCATGAGACAGAGTTGGCCAGCTAACAGAGTTGGCCAGCTAACCAATCAGAGCAGACTGGGCTCTGGTTTTAGACAGAGGGTGAAAAGAGGTGCTGCAGCACAGGCAGTGTTAGAAAAATAAAACGCTGTTTGAACACTAAAGCATGTAAAGATGTCACAGTAGTGGCAAAAAATACAATATGAACCTGAAAATGAGCAGAATATGTCTTTAATATCAAAATACTGAATTAGTACAGTGGCCCTTCCTAAAACCGCCACTATTAACAGTCAGGTGGCAACGTTTTTGCTTAGCCTCTAACTGACATCTGCTGTATTCAGGAAATGAAACGAGACAGACTGGCAGGTTTAGCCCTTTGAATCACAGTTAAAAACATTACGAAATTACCATCTGGTAGGGTGTGAATAGTGCTGGGAAATAATGTACTATTCATCCATCTACTGTATGTCGCAGGCTTTCGTTAAAAGGAATAGTTTTTACCCATTTTCCGAAATCAGTGTTCGAACAGAAGACCTCTCTCATGTTTTTATGATAAATGTGAAGCTAGGGCCATGAGACAGTTGAAGCAAAAATAATAGAAACCAACACCTATAAGGCTCACTGATTATACATATTGTATCATGTTTGTTTAGGGTAATAAAAAACAACAAGTTGTTGTTTTAATGGGAACGTGTATGGGAATATTTCTTGGTCAGACAAATATCTCCTGAAATATTTCCCAGAGACCCAAGGTGAGGGACAACACTGCTTTCATCCACCTGTGTGTCCGTCTTTCTGTCTGTGTTTCCAGGTTACCACTCTCCGTTGGGGGGCTCTGACCACTCCAGCCCCGTCCCTTCAAACGGCCCACCCTCTGGACCTCTCATGCCATCCTCCTCTTCCTCTTCCTCCTCTGGTTGTCCCGGCTCTGCCTCTACACCTTTAGACGGCCCCGGTGTAGATCAGCACACTCCGGGTCCCACTAACCGGCCTGGCCCCCCCGGCCCCAGTCCAGGACCCAGCATTGGCCCCGGTGTCTCTACCCTTGTATCTGGCCTTGACTCTGGAGGCCCGACTCCCTTCAACCAGAACCAGCTCCACCAGCTCAGAGCCCAGATCATGGCTTATAAGATGCTGGCCCGGGGTCAGCCCCTGCCAGATCACCTCCAGATGGCTGTCCAAGGGAAGAGGCCGATGCCTGGGATGCAGCAGCCAATGCAAAGCCTGGTTCCTGGAGGGGGAGGCGGGCTGATAGGGGGACCAACAGGACCCATACTAGGGCCGGGGATGATGGGTTCCGGCTATGGCCGAGTTCATGGTGAGCATGCATGGAAGGTGTCTGCATTACCAAGCTATGTCCTGTGTTGGCTAACTGATAAAAGTCAAACTGGGCATGTACGTTACATTTGGCTTTATGAAGTACAAACACACTTCCCTTTTTTTGTACATATCCATGATTTTTTTCTATTTTATTTGTATTCATTTATTCATTGGGTTCACCAATTCTTTCCTTATATTTTCTTGTCAGTTAGTACTCTTATCAAAATCTAAATAAAATAAAACCATCTTGCTTACACATTCCACAAGTGGTTTGTCTAATGCAAGAAAATAGCATTTTAAAATTGAGGAACATAAACCATTTTTTTTTAATAAACCAATGGTTATACTCAAGTGGGATTCATCACTCAGCACACCTGGGTAAGAGCAGGTTTAGATGGTTCAGTACCTTCAGGAGCATCTGGAGTTAATTTTGCGTATATAAAAAGCAGAGAATTATGAGTAAGATACAAGAGAAATTGTTTTATACTTTAATTAGCTGCACATTTCCACACAAGTTATCTTCTTAAAGTCTGCTTAAAATATGTTTTGTAGATTTTGTGTTATACATGTAATAGTAGTCTTAAAGCTTAAATTAGCTGTACATATTTTTCCTAGGAATGATGGGTCCCAACATGCCTCCTCCAGGCCCATCAGGTATTCCAGTTGGGATGCAGATGCAAAACCCAAACGGACCTCCCAAATCCTGGCCTGAAGGTATGTGATGTAAGACTTGGGGAAACCTGTCTTTTGTTGGACATGAGTAAAATCAGAGGAAGATAGAGCTGGTATATCCATATAAATTGTAGTTATAACCACTAATCCATGTAAACACTTTACATTTTTTATGTCTGTGCCTTACCCCCGGTGCATGTGCATCCTCATGGGTGTGAATAGTACAGATGGGTGTGCACAATACAAATAAATGGGGATATGTTCTTTAAACGTTGCTCCACTATGCGTGGTTATAAACTCCACAGGTTACCTTTCGTAGATCTTACAGGACCCAAAGGACTATTTTCCTTAAAAAAACAACATTTTAGGCAGAACACTTTATGTAGCGTTTCCATAAAAATAGTAGACCTTTTCTTTCTTTTTAACACTTCATCTGTCCAGGCCCCCTGGTGAATGCAGCAGCCCCCTCTAACGCACCCCAGAAGCTAATTCCCCCTCAGCCCACTGGCCGTCCCTCTCCTGCCCCCCCCTCAGTTCCTCCAGCTGCCTCTCCAGTAATGCCTCCACACACCCAGTCCCCCGGCCAGCCGGCACAGCCCATTCCCACTCCCATGATGCCTTTCCACACCAAGCAGAACCGCATCACCCCCATCCAGAAACCCTGCGGCCTCGACCCAATGGAGATTCTGCAGGAGAGGGAGTTCAGGTACGCCTTGGGAAACACAGCTACCTTCATCTCATTTACATTAAGGAGAGATTTCTTCGTAGAAAAAAGATAAAGCATTAATAATTCCTAATAAAGTACACTTCCCTCAGGTTACAGGCTCGGATCACTCATCGTATTGCTGAGCTGGAGAACCTGCCAGGCTCTCTGGCTGGTGACCTGCGTACAAAAGCTACTATCGAGCTCAAAGCCCTCCGACTGCTTAACTTCCAGAGACAGGTATGCACTACATCTTCAGGCTTCAAATGTTTTTATTTCCACCTTCACAACATCACATTTTGAAGGTTTTCAGTGGCATGATAACTCCATGTTTGTCTGTTTATCCACAGTTGCGTCAAGAGGTGGTGGTGTGCATGCACCGGGACACAGCTCTAGAAACGGCCCTCGATGCCAAGGCCTACAAGCGAAGCAAGCATCAGTCTCTGCGAGAGGCGCGCATCACAGAGAAACTGGAGAAGCAGCAGAAGATTGAGCAAGAGCGCAAACGAAGGCAGAAACATCAGGTAGAGGACAAACACATTGGTGATGTTCAAGATTAAAAGTGTTTTAGTTGACTCTTCTCTTCTACTGTGTTTTATCTTCTCTTTCCTTAATCCCAATCTTGCATTCTGCTCTTAGGAGTACCTGAACAGCATCCTGCAGCACGCCAAAGACTTCAAAGAGTACCACCGCTCCATCACAGGCAAAATGCAGAAGCTGACAAAAGCAGTGGCCACCTACCACGCCAACACTGAGCGGGAGCAGAAGAAAGAGAACGAGCGTATTGAGAAAGAGAGGATGAGGAGGCTCATGGTGAGAAGAAACCACAGAGACACAGTGACAAAAGCATGCAAATGACACCCTCAATGGTATACATACTGTCCTACACACAATGTGTATATGTCTGTCCTGCAAGGCCGAGGATGAGGAGGGCTATCGTAAACTGATCGACCAGAAGAAGGATAAGCGCCTGGCCTACCTGCTGCAGCAGACTGACGAGTACGTGGCCAACCTTACCGATCTGGTCCGAGCTCACAAAGCTGCGCAGGCCCTCAAGGAGAAAAAGAAGAAGAAGAAGAAGAAAAAGAAGAAGGTATGGAAAACACAAGCACCAGTGATTTTGAATGTGATAGCTATTGACTTGAGATATGTAAGTGAGCTTTATTGTGGTTGGTCAACCTCTTCTTCTTGTCTTGCAGTTGGAGAGTGCTGAGGGTCAGACTCCTGCCATGGGTCCTGATGGAGAGGTGAGCAGAAGCTGTCATGGTGGCATGACATTTTTCAAGGATTTGGGATTAATGTTTATCTGTAGGGAAGTCACTGATTGCATAATACAGTTACTCTTTAAATATACTACTTTGCTGGGATTCTTTGTAGCGTATTGTAAGTCTCCCTAGAGACCTCTTTTTGATAAAATGTACGCAAAAAGCTTTGTGGGTAATGTTTTTCTCTTTTTGTTGTTGTCATGGCAATAGGTAAAATCTGCATACTTTCATATGATCCCAATATTATTGTTTTCATCAGGCACAAAGTGTACTGCATATGATATATATATATATATATACATAATCGATGGCTTTTGCCAACATTATGCATGTGTGAATATTGAGAAATCAATGCCGTAAATGATCTGTCATCGGGAACAACAATTGTAGTGAAAAACTATGTGAAGCTTTGTCTCGTGTTAATTAGCCACCATGTAAACCACTCCTGTCCTAACGATAACCTTTGTCCCCCCCTGCAGCCTCTGGATGAGACGAGTCAGATGAGTGACCTTCCGGTGAAGGTCATCCATGTGGACAGCGGGAAGATCCTGACAGGAGTGGACGCTCCTAGAGCCGGACAGCTGGAGACCTGGCTGGAGATGAACCCTGGGTGAGACTGGCTGGAGAGAGGAGGAGTGACGTCTGAGAGTGTGTCTGGAGGTTCCTCAATGGCTATCAGGCTATTTGTTTGTCTGATTTTTGCTAAATTGCCATTGCCAGGACAAATTATCAATCTGAGAGAATATATCACTTGGCACCTTCAACTGGCTTGACTCCTAGTTGTAACATAGATTGATGCTGTTTTAATCACTGAGTAGGAGATCTCTGCATATAATATGGCTCCTGGTGAAACTCTGAAAAAATATATATATATGGGAAAAAACAACAAGGAGAAGTTGACTGCAATGACGGCAAAGAATCAGCAAGTTTTTTTATTTAACTCGCTTTTACAGTATATTTTATATGTGTGGTTTAGAAACCTGTGCTTAAGGATGACTTACAGTATAGTTGAAATGTTCACATACAGTTAACGGTTAGTCAGTTTGATTTGAGTATGCATGTATTTTTTCCAGTTATGAGGTGGCTCCTCGCTCAGACAGTGAAGACAGCGAGGAGGAGGAAGAGGAGGAGGTGGGTTGTTTTAAAGACATGTCTGAAACCAGTTTCATATTCACTGCTCAAATCACTGACAAGCTGTCTGGCAGGAGGAAGAGGAGGAGCCTCAGCCGCCAGCTAATCAGGTGGAGGAGAAGAAGAAGATTACAGATCCCGACTGCGAGGACGTGTCAGAGGTGGACGTCCGACACATCATCGAGTCAGTACAAAAAAAGGAGCACTAGACTTCTTGAATACTTTTACAATTATGTTGTTGAGCCACACGTGCTCAGAACATAATATGGTTGATGAATTCAACTGTAATTTGTCTCCACACTTAACAGAAATGCTAAACAGGACGTGGATGATGAATATAGCGAAGCAGCGTTCGCCCGAAGCCTCCAGTCGTATTACGCTGTTGCTCACGCTGTCACGGAGAAGGTGGACAAACAGTCCACTTTTTTAATAAATGGACAACTCAAACAGTATCAGGTGAATAATCACAGTCAGATCTATCACATTATATTTTCTACTTGGCCATAGGGCTTTAAATAATATCTTAATATCTTTAGACTGTGTGCACACTATTTTTTGAATTAACCGACTGCTTATGAAGATATCATGACAATCTGTACTTGATTCTCAATATTACATCTGACATGGAAGTAGCAGCAAAACATTGAGTATATTTAAGATATCACCCACTCCTACCTTGCCATGCATGAAGACATTTTTTGAATGTTATGACTTGACAAAGGAGTTAAATGCTTTGCTTGATTCTCCCTTTACTGTCCTGCAGGTTAAAGGTTTGGAGTGGCTGGTTTCCCTCTACAACAATAACCTGAACGGGATCCTGGCTGATGAGATGGGCCTGGGGAAAACCATCCAGACTATCGCTCTCATCACGTACCTCATGGAGCACAAGCGGCTCAACGGCGCCTACCTCATCATCGTACCACTCTCGTTAGCATAACCTCTTAATTTACAAAGATATAGTTAATGTTTTGTTGTTATTCATCAGCATATTTCGTCTGAACACATTGTTTAATTTAAACAGAGATGCCTCTCATTTACAGAACTCTTTCTAACTGGGTGTATGAGTTTGACAAATGGGCACCGACAGTCGTGAAAGTGTCCTACAAGGTGGGCTTCTAAAAATGCTTTTATTGTTCGTATGGTAGCTTTTGCTTCTATTGTTAAACATTTAAACCTGTCTTTCAGGGGTCTCCTGCTGCAAGAAGAGCCTTTGTGCCTCAACTGCGCAGTGGAAAGTTTAACGTTTTACTCACCACTTACGAGTACATCATCAAGGATAAACAAGTGCTGGCCAAGGTGAGATGGGATACACAAACAAACACAAGCAGAAGGAGACACACCCAGGCAGTCGTAGTGTAATTCATTTTTGCTAATCTTTAGATTTTGCTTGAGGTTTCCATGTGTTTTTGTTCATCGTCTCCCGTTCCTTAAATCCCCAAAGTTTGAAAAGTATTTTATCCTGGCCAATCTGACCGCCCACTCTGCTGCGTCTCAGTGCTTTCTCCTAGGTGCTGCCACACTGACACCGCCTGTCTCCCTCTGTCCTCTCTGACGTCATGCTGTCATGCACTCATGTAGTCATTTAGGCTTCCTGACTGCTCAAAGGTGGGTGTTGAGGTTAAGGCAATACTTTCCCCTTGTGATGGCTCAAGGCTTTGGCTCGCGACTGAGCCAGGGTGGGCCCCGAGGACACGATGGACAATCTTACTTATGAACACTTTCAGTTTATGGTTGCTTTGGAATCGGGGCGACAGTATAGTGGCAGCTTTATCTAAATGAACTTTTCTGCTCTCTCCAATACATCAACCCCAGATTCGTTGGAAGTACATGATTGTGGACGAGGGCCACCGGATGAAGAACCACCACTGTAAGTTGACTCAGGTTCTGAACACACACTACCTGGCCCCGCGCCGTGTACTGCTCACAGGAACGCCGCTGCAGAACAAACTACCTGAGCTCTGGGCTCTGCTCAACTTCCTGCTGCCCACCATATTCAAGAGCTGCATCACCTTCGAGCAGTGGTTCAACGCCCCTTTCGCTATGACAGGAGAGAAGGTGGGAAGTCGTAGCAACATCACATCCCTTTTTATTAAATGTGAGATAAGGCAGGAGGTAGAGCGTCATTTTGTCTTCTCTCACTCCCTAGGTTGATCTTAATGAAGAGGAGACCATCTTGATTATCCGTCGTCTCCACAAAGTGCTCCGCCCCTTCCTCTTGCGTAGATTAAAGAAGGAGGTGGAGGCCCAGCTTCCAGAGAAGGCATGTTTCACTTATTATAGCACACAGAAGACAAAATAACATAGACACACTTCTACAAACAGACAAAGAGATGGATTTCTTTCATTCATGTATCTTCTCTCTCCTCTCCGTCAGGTGGAGTACGTGATAAAGTGTGACATGTCGTCTCTTCAGAGAGTGCTCTACAGGCACATGCAAGCCAAGGGGGTCCTGCTCACTGACGGATCAGAAAAGGACAAGAAGGTGAGCACATAAACACTCACACTAGGTAGCACCCACAGTGTTTATCATTAGATTAAACATACTTATTTTAGGTATGCTTTTTTTAATAGAACAAAATAATATGTGGCATTAAGAGGATTTATATCATCATCATATTTCATTTAGAAGTTGACTTTGGAAAAAGTTAACAAACCCTGACTCACACGGAGATGTATTAACTACAGTATGACAGTTCAGGGGACCTATCATGCTAAATGCACTTTTGTACGTATTTTATACATGAATATGTGTCCCCGGTGTGTCAGGGAACTCACCAAGTGTCAGAAAACACAACCCTCTCTCTTTTTCTCCATACCCAAATCTCTAAAAACGGGGCTGCAACGGATCTGATACAGACTGATACAGATTTAAAATTGTTCTGACGTCAGAAAAGGGGATCTCCGCCTATATGGGCAACTCTCCACCTATCAGGGGAATGTGGGGTTGCCGTGGCATGGTAACAGCATGGTAACAGCATGGTAACATGACGCTCGTGCCTCGCACCCTCCTTTGCAGGGGGGCGTGGTCAGCTGCAGCTCATTTGCCACAGAATCAGCCCTTGTGAAGACAGGGCTGGAATAGAGCAAATAGAGCGAAATGAGGCCTGGCTAAAATGCATGAACTGTTTGGTATTTTGAAAAAAAAACTTCACAGACATGTTTTATATAGGTATGGCCCTACAATATATTATTCAAATATAGCATGATAAGTCCACTTTAAATAAATAAATGCTGAATGATTGAAAGTATAAAACTGTGATTACAAGCTGTACATTTGGTCTTGTTGTGTTTAACAGGGTAAAGGAGGCACAAAGACACTGATGAACACCATCATGCAGCTGAGGAAGATCTGTAACCACCCGTACATGTTTCATCAAATAGAGGTACTATTGAGGAGTGGGATCCAAAAACATTTTAAACATCCTATTATGTACAAAATTCATAAAGCCAGCATCAAAAAAATGTGTTCCTACTGTATAGCTAAGCTTTCACATTTCACACGAGGCTGAATTTGTAGCAGTAATGCAGTATTGACTTTGGGTATTTAACTAAATTACAGAAAACATTGTTGATTGCTTTTGCAGGAATCTTTCTCTGAACATTTAGGATTCTCTGGTGGGATAGTCCAGGGGTAAGTGCTGATTCCATTGAAAGGTTAAGATCACTCACACTAACCGTAACCCTTGTAACCCATACACCTACCTTTACGTCAGTCTTGACCTGTATCGGGCATCAGGAAAGTTTGAGGTGTTGGATCGAATCCTGCCAAAGCTCAACGCCACAAACCACAGAGTGCTGCTCTTCTGTCAGATGACCTCTCTCATGACCATCATGGAGGACTACTTTGCTTATCGCAGCTTCAAGTATCTGCGCCTGGATGGTGAGATAGATTACTCATGAATTTATCCTTTATTCTTTTTATATTTTATTCATTATTTTTCCTGAAATCTCTTCCTTTCCTCTTTCTAATCAGCTTGTTTTTAGTTTTTTTTGCTTTTCTTCTCTTCTCCTCACTCCATTAAATCTCAGGTACCACAAAGGCTGATGATAGAGGAATGTTACTGAAGACTTTTAATGAACCAGGGTCAGACTACTTTATCTTCCTCCTGAGCACAAGAGCCGGAGGCCTCGGCCTCAACCTGCAGTCTGCGGACACTGTGATTATTTTTGACTCTGACTGGAACCCACATCAGGTACACACATGTATTTTAGATAACAAATGATGCCATTAAATAAAAAACCAAGCTTATATCAAAATTAACCTTTTTCTAGGCACCATGATTTATTGCACTTTATTTAAAGCTCCCCTATTATACTGTTTTTCATCAATATATTATAGGTCTCAGATATATACAAAACATGTCTCTGAAGTGTTTGGCTCCAAATACCAAACAGATCATTGCAGCATCCCATAATCCCCTCTGTTTCAGCCCAGTTTCAAAAGTGCTGATTCTCTGTCTGTTACTTTAAATGAAAATAAGGAGCCACTCCCCACGCCCCTCTGCGAGATATTTGGTTAAAAAGAACACAATGGTGCTCTAGGAGGAGATTCAGGTGATAAGGTGGGGGGGGGGGGGCTACCTTGGCTGGTGATTGGCTAATGGTTACACAAGCCAAAAAATCGTTATGACATCATAAAGTGGCCAAAATCTGATCAGCTCATTTTCAGACTCATTTTATATATTTTATATAAATGGATCAGGACAAAAACTGAACTAATCTTTTTTTCCTGAAACGTTCAGAATCTCTTTACAAAGAGGGGACACATGTTTATGTATAAAAGACATGAAGAAGTGCATTTTGCATGATAGTTCAACATATTATTTGAAAAAGCAAATACAAGATGCTGTAAAAGGGTAACTGTCGCCATTCAACATATGAGAGTACTCAGTTAGCAGGAAATATAGGATGGCTGTTTACCTTTGGCTCTGTGAATGCTAATTGACGGTCCTTTGTGGCTCAGAATATGATTGAAATATCAAGATTCACCTGTGATTTGTAAAGGTAAAATAGATAGAGCAGAGGCGTGTGACTTTAATTTTCTTTATGTAATCAAAAACTGTCTACACAGCTCTTCATTTGCTGTAAAGTTTATTTGATTATACCCTTCATTTGAATTGCATTTGATTAGATTTTTCCAACAGGATAGACAGAATGCCAAAGCAGGGAGCATTCACTACAGTGTCACATGTAGTTTGACTGTTACTAACCCTCCTTGGTCCTGATACAGAGAATAAGTGTAGGTTCAAATGTTGCTCTTTATCCCTCTCCAGGACCTGCAGGCTCAGGACAGAGCTCACCGTATTGGTCAGCTAAACGAGGTGCGAGTGCTGCGTTTGTGCACGGTAAACAGCGTAGAAGAGAAAATCCTGGCTGCTGCCAAATACAAACTGAACGTGGACCAAAAGGTAATTCAGGCTGGCATGTTTGACCAGAAGTCTTCGAGCCACGAGCGCAGGGCCTTCCTGCAAGCCATCCTGGAACACGAGGAGCAAGACGAGGTCGGGGATCAGGAAGTGTGTCTACGAGTTAATGTGTGTGTGCGTGCATGCACCTGAAACACAACATTTAAAAGAGTCAACTTGCTTCTACTCTGCCTGCCAACCTGTGGTCACTGTTTTCAGGAGGAGGATGAGGTGCCAGACGACGAGACGGTCAACCAGATGATCGCCAGGAGTGAGGACGAGTTCGACCAGTTCATGGTCAGTGTTTTAAAGATAGTTTTAAAGTGTTCACCTCCAGCACTGAATAAAATCTTCTCCCTACATATAACTTCTGTTGACCTTTTTTCAATCTCTCCCTCCCACAGCGTATGGACCTTGACCGCCGTCGTGAGGAAGCCCGTAACCCGCGGAGAAAACCTCGTCTGATGGAGGAGGACGAGCTGCCCACTTGGATCATGAAGGACGATGCTGAGGTTGAACGTCTGACCTGCGAGGAGGAAGAGGAGAAATTGTTTGGAAGAGGGTCTCGAGAGCGGAAGGAGGTGGACTACAGCGACTCACTGACGGAGAAGCAATGGCTCAAGGTAATCAGGGAAGAGCAGAATAACAGATGTCAAATTAAAAAACAAAATGCTTTATGAAGTTGATTCTTCCTTTGTGATTTCTATCTCTCAGTCTGTGTTTCCCATGCAGGCAATAGAGGAAGGCAAACTAGATGAGTTGGAGGAGGAGGTACGGCACAAGAAGACCACCCGCAAGAGGAAGAGAGACCGCGACCTGGACCTCCCCGGTCCCTCCTCTTCCCTGGGGGGGCGAGGGGACAAGCATGATGACGGGAAGAGGCAAAGGAAGAGGGGGCGACCACCTGCTGATAAACTCTCCCCCAACCCCCCCTCCCTCTCAAAGAAGATGAGGAAGATCGTAGATGCTGTCATCAAGTATAAAGACAGGTAGCTCACATGTTATTTTTTTGGGGGAAAAAAGATGTAGCAAGATGTTACTGACCAATCACTCATGTGACCATACTTTTTTGAGTTTCAGGACAACTAAATGTAAAAAAAAGAATTGATCTTATACTTAATTTAACCATAGAGAGTCAGCATAAAGTATTCACAATGCACATTTCCTGAGATATGTTGTATTATTATGATTAAATTCATAGCACGCGGACTCATAGATTTAATTCTTGAAATGTTAGCCTTTTAATTAAGTGGGTTTAATATGTTTGGGCGGCTTTGGGTTACAAAAATGTTTTGTGTGTATGATTATTTAAAGCATTGTATTGATTAGACAGAGGCAAACAGTCGCTTATCTGAACTCCTATGCTTAAACCTTTTAGTTAATAGATAAGAGTGATTATAAAGTTGTCTCTCACCTGTAATGTTTGATTAAAATAAATGAAACAAAGGGAAATCTGAAACAATGAATTGAACAACTCATGGGGAGCATTCAGTTGTTTGATGAAGGTGTTTCGTCTCATCCTGATGATGTAATGTCCTGCAGCGCCAGTGGTCGTCAGCTAAGCGAAGTGTTCATCCAGCTGCCATCTCGAAAGGAGCTTCCAGAGTACTACGAACTGATCTGCAAGCCTGTGGACTTCAGAAAGATCAAGGTTAGATCTGAAAAAAATAATGATTCTGTCGGGGTAAGTCGGTCACTGCAGCAGCAAAGTATAAACCATACAACAACCAAAAACAACAACGAAATGTACCGCAGACAGATAAAAGTTACGTGTTACTTTCTCATATGTACTCAGTAATTAACATACTGTGTCTGCTCTGTAGGAGAAGATTCGAGGACATCACTACCGCAGTATGGGTGACCTGGAGCGAGACGTCATGCTGCTCTTTCAAAACGCTCAGACCTTCAACCTGGAGGGATCCCTGGTGAGTCACAACTGATGGACACAGAAACACGCCTGCTGTACTGTGTCCTGTCCAGTTAACACCAGCTGTGTCAAGTGTTTATTTTTTTATTTGAAGCTTCTATTGAGGTTTTCGAATAAAGGTTTAAATGTCTGTAAGCATATTTTATGACCTCAATAACATAAAAGCAATCCTTCAACAAAATTCATAATGTGAATAAAATCGTTACATGGATTGAATAATTGTGTGAAGCCCCTGTCACACTGTCCCGAAATTGACACCAGATGGACACACGATAAAGGGCATTTTCAAATTCGGCTCTGATCATAACAACATCGGGCCATTTGTGAGGGCATCTTAAGCCATCGTATGACCGCCGGTGGAGTTTCTCAGGCTCCGGCAGCAACTTCGTGAGTGGTGGCAAAATCTTTGGGATGCCAAAAAATTGCCGAAGTACCTTGCGAAGGTTAATTTTCGTGTTGAATTCGTGTGTCCATTTTGCCCTTCGTACGGCCATCGTGAGGGCATCTTGTCAAATCATGTCATCTCCGTCTGATCATCGGTGCCATCGGGGCGAAAAATGCCCGATGGCACCGATGATCAGACGGTGCATTTTTTTTTTGCCACCGCTCAAAAAGTTGCTGCCTGAGCCTGAGAAACTTCGGCGGTCATACGATGGATTAAGATGCCCTCACGAATGGCCCGATGTTGTCACGAACACAAATAATTATGTTAAAGTACTATGATACTGTACTGATACTGATATTTTCAGACTTTGTTCTTTACTTACTCCGTCTTTATATGTAGAAGATATTAAGTTTTCTCCGTCATGTTGTTTCCATAGAAACAACAACTTCCTGTCAACTCGCCTTCAAAATAAAAGCATCTAAATAAAACAGGAAGTTAACCTAAATTACATTTAAGATATACAACTTGTATGTCTTAAATGTAATGTAGGTTAACTTCCTGTTTTATTGAGATATTCTACTATAAAGATGGAGAAAGTAAAGAACAAAGTCTGAAAATATCAGTACAGTATAATAGTACTTTAACATGATTATTTGTGTTACTTTCGTTGCAGTTGTATGTCTTAAATGTAATGTAAATGTTGCCTTCGTGTGTGGTTCGGAGCCATCTTCGAGTGAAATTCACAATTCCATATTCGTGTGTAGATCTGGTGTCAATTTCGGGACAGTGTTACAGGGGCTTTAATGAGTAACCTTTTTACTAAAACCAATTTGTTTTTATTAACACAACTTGCCAGTGTGTTCTCTGTGTGAGCAGGAGAGCTATATGATGCTTTTGAAAGGTTACAAGATAAAATATTAATATGGATTTAAGCAGAATATTTCATCAGATAAAATCCAATGCAGCCATTACTGGAATCTTATCCTTCAAATACTATAACTGTAACTTTATCATTTTCCGAATTGTGCAAAAATACCGGGTTTAAACAGAATGAAGAGACATTCTTTGTCTAACTTATATATCCTTGTACTTATAAACAATACTTGTATATATCCTATTGGCCATAATTAAATGTCAAAAGTCAGATTGGTGAAACATGGAGGGCATTATGCAAACATCTTAGTAATCATAGATGAACTGTTTATACATGATATTGATAATGAAATTGTTTTCTATCATGTTTTTATCATCATGAGCAGATCTATGAAGACTCCATCGTCCTCCAGTCAGTGTTTACCAGTCTGAGGCAGAAGATCGAGAAGGAGGAGGAAAGTGAGGGAGAGGAGAGTGAGGAAGAGGAAGATGATCTGGAAGAAGGTTCAGAGTCCGAATGTAAGCATGTCCTTGTGAAGAGTTGTTTTTTCTAAGTTGAATAATGGGTTGTGATGTGCTTTTCTCACGGACCATTATTCACTTGAAACAGACACTTTCGTTTCCCCTCACTAACACAGAAATGCTTTTACACACTTTTACTGCGTAATAATTAATCCTATATCTTGAACATTGCATGAATGTTTGTCTCCAGCACACTCAGTGAAAATGAAGATCCGTTTGGGAAAGAAGGATAAATCTGGAGATCGAGGGAAGGGTCGCAGCAGACGAACAGGACGCAACAGAGCCAAACCGGTTGTTAGTGATGACGACTCTGAGGATGAGCAGGAAGAGGTAACTGTCCGTCTGTCTGTCTTTGTATTTTTTTTATAACCTGGGAACAACTGTCAAATGTTTCCATTATACCTATAACGCCTTGCTGACCCTTATGTGGCACCTGGTCTCTTTGGATGGTTTGGCACAAACCAAAAAATGCCCACAAAGGCGTTTGTGCTCAATGCATTAGTTGCAGATTTTCAGAAATCTTGTATTTGTCCCGCAATGGAGACATTTAAAACAATATTTTGCAACAATGTACACTAACTTACTGTTTCATAATAAAAAGTGTTATTAAGTTATAAACAAAGGTGAACATCTGAATGATCCACTTACAGTACATGTTCATATGCACTGTTGTTAGGTTTACGCCCCTACACACGGCGGCATGCGTTGAAGCTTCAACACTTCTGCCCATTCACTTTGAATGGGGTGACGTCACGCTTCGCCGAACTGCATTGTGGGAGCAAAGCGTTGCTCGCTTCAAAAGTAGAGCAATGTTCTACTTTTGAAGCTTCGACGGAAGCGTCAGCCAATCGAATCATATGCCAGTACAAGCTCTAGCCCAGTGGTTCTCAACCTTTTTACACCAAGTACCACCTGAGAAAATAGTTGGCTCTCCAAGTACCACCATATGACCAATGTTAAAATACAGTCCATGCAGGACTCGGAGGCAAATGTATATATTTTTTTTCCTCTCTCGCTCTCGCTCTCGCTCTCGCTCTCGCTCTCGCTCTCTCTCTCACTCTCACTCTCTGACTCTCTCTCACTCTCTCTCACACTCACCACAAGTGAGAATATAAAGAACAAAATAATAACTTATTCTCACACAACAAATGTCAACTGTACACACATGTCATTTCCTGGACCTATACCAAAGTGTGAATGTAGGCCTCCTGCAACAACCTACATCGTAACAGAAAATTTCCTATTGGGAATTCAGTTCCACAATAATAATGAAAGCCTCCAGGAGCAGATGAGCCTAAGGGCTAATAGCTCATCTTCAGTCTGCTGATGTTTGCTATTGCCATTTCTGTGGTGGCAAAGTAAAAAAGAAAAGAGATAAGAAAAAAGACAACAATTAAGGACAAGTGTGTGCTTTTTCAGCGTTTGACCTCGGTCACAGCCTTCGCTCCATTATTTCATCACAGCCTTCGCTCCATTATTATTATTTGTTATTAATAACTTCCATTATTTGAGCCTTCTTCCCGAGTCACTTCTCTCCTCCATCACAGCGGCTGTGCATATCACTTTTGCGTTGCTTGCGGAGCCTGCGCTTGTGCTCGCTTGATGATTGTCCTCCTCCTCATTCACTTGTTCACTTTCGCTGGTAATATTCTCCTCTGTACCTCTCTTCAGAATACCTCCCGTTTTGAGCCACGTTTTTAACATCATTCACCTTTCTTCTTTCTTTAGCTTGCTTGCAACGTTAGCGGGTAGTAAGGTCGTAATTAGCAACGCCAGAAATAAAATAAAATAAATGTTTTCGTTTCTAAATCTAAAAACAGCAATAGCCTATTAGAACTAATTTAAACCACAGTTTCAATTATCTCAGGCTTATTTTCATTTGTTGTAGTATTTTGATAGTATGATTTATTTTTTAATTAATGTTATTCAATCAAGCCTCAAACTGATGGCACTTGTCCCTATAGCCTGTTTTAAATTGAAGTTGTCTGAGGTCCTTACCATCAGCTGCCCTTGCAGTAATAAGTAGTGTACCTTAATGTCCCAAATGTGCACAATGTAGTGACTCCTTTTCGTCTTTTTGTTTACATTGTGTTTCCTGTATTGTATATGTCTGTGTTATGTGTAAAGGTTAAAGGTGGGTACGTTTGAGAAACCGGCTCGAGATACACTTTTTGTTATATTCCATGGAATGCTCTTAACATCCCGATAGCAATGAATATCTTAAGTGCTTTGACAAAAAATCCATAAAAAAACGTCATCTGTGGAAGGCTCTGTAAGGAAGTGGCATATTTTTTCCGGTTGTGTATTTTCAAATTCTAGCTCACTCGAGCTGTTTTCTCCAAAATTACCTACCCCACCTTTGAATTAAAAAAAAATGAATCTTTTTTTTTTATTTTGTTTTTATATGTCAGATTCCTCCACGTACCGCTAGCGGGAGCTGGCATACCACCAGTGGTACGTGTACCACAGGTTGAGAACCACTGCTCTAGCCAATCAAACCGCTGCTTGTGTGTCTGGGGCGGGAGATTCATGTGATTGGTTGTTGGTCGAGCGTCAGACATGCCCGCCGGCAAGCTTCAATGCACGCCGCCGTGTGTAGGGTCTGTTACAGTGACACGTGATGTTTCTTTTGTTGAAAGAACATTTTTAAGGCTGTGAGTGATATTAGCTTTGCATGAGTCTTACATCGAGTACAGAATGAATGATGAATTTGATATGTTTCTACCTGCTTGATCTTTAAACACATCATGCAGCAGCAGCCCGGCAGGAGCTCAAACATGCAGGATGTAGTTAAATAACTGTGTATTTCCCCTATTTGTCTTTATTATATCCAACAAGGAGGTTATGTTGGAATTCAGTTTCACTTGGTGGAACTCTTGCAAAACTTATCCCATGATTTTCATCAGTTAATTTAAGTATTATAAGACATATTTTTCCCTTATATATAAAAATACGTATATTAAAAAGACCTTCTCTAGTTTTCTCTCTTATCTCTCTTCCAGGAGCGTTCCCCCAGTGCCACCGACGAGGAGTCCGGAACTGTAATGTAGGAGAGAAGGGGGAACAACGGGATATTCCACCAACTCAAGTGCTGCATTCATAGAAAATAAAACATGCCTCTGTCTACTCCACCCACCCTTGGTCAAATGTCAAAGGACTCAAATGGAAAATGTGTTTTGTAAAACAATCAATTCAGGAACAGCACACATACAATATCATAAAATACACAAATGTATTGGACTATGCACATTGCATTTCACACTACTGCTCGGTGCAAAATGGTCCTTAAAAAAAAGGAGTGTATTTATCTTTGTTGGGAATATAATGAGAGTTTTTGATCAGTTGTATTGAGAATTGTATCTGCGTACTGGTGTTTAAAACACTACTCTGAGTCAGCTCGACTTAAAAAAATACAGGAAAATACACTGAAGCCATTTTATAGTCATTATATTTCTGAGTTGCACAATTACAACACCTTCCTTGAAGTCATTTAACATTTATAAACAGCATATTAACATTCAAGACATTGCTGATAATATATTATGAAGAAGTTGAACACACACCTATAAGGACCGTAAGGTTTTTTTGATGTACAGTAACTATAATTCTCCTATGAAGACATGTTGTATATTATTATAACCGTGTTTTACTTTAAATACATTAATTGTCTGTTTAAAAACCAGCCTCATCTAATCTGTGACTGCAGGAGCAGTTATAGCTTTTGAGAATTACATGAATAAATGCTTACAAGTACATTAAAGTCTGTTATAAACCACCTACTTAATGTTGATATACTGATATAAATGCTAAATAGGAGGACTTCAATTGCTCCCAGTCAAACTAATTCCAGAGGATTACAAGTTCAGTTAGTTAAACTTATTTAATTGTATATGACATCTGTATTTATTAAGATGTTCTTATTTTTTGGGGCAAGTTGTAATAAAAAATGAGTCTTTAGCTAACCTGAGAAGAACTGGCGGGAACCAGTAATGTCAACTAAACAACCTTGAATGTAAACAGAAGATGTTTTCCCTCAGTTTCCTAACCTAACCTTCCCTTCCTGGACATGATGTTTTGCCTCTGCTTCTCTTTGGCAGTGTTGTAACAACAGTCGGCCGCTTTGGAGCCACTGTGATTACCGAGGTGTGTGCACATCACATATTTGTGACCGGGGCTTACTGTTTGAGTTGGAAATCCAGCCAGCTGTGGGCACAGGGTGTTTCCTGACTTCTCAGAAGCTCTTTAGCAATTCACCAAAGTCATTAGCTGCCTGAGGTTTAATAGTGTTGGGTCCAGGTCACTATAAAGTACAGTATAAAAACAACCTCGCTGCTGCTGCTGCTGCATACTACACTTCCAATATAAGCACTTATAACTGTTGATTGTAGACTTAAAGAATCATGAGGTCGCAATTCATCAATGAGTACTGTAGCTTTAATTGCTTCTCCTTCAGTTGTGTGGTGATTTTAGGATTTCAGTGATGTACTTTTAATGTTTTTTTATTTGAAGAAAAAGGACCAGAGGGACAGTGGCTCCTCTCTGCTTGTGATTGCCTCATGGCTTTACTGTGTTGGATATACTGTATAGAGTATTTTTTGAGTATAATGTCGATGCACGTGTGTACAGCTCGCAAGTTCAGTACTGTACTTTTTTCCCAATGTAACTAGAGTGAAGAACATACAACCAAAGCATCAACATTTTCTCCACAACATTATAAAAATGTTTCTGTGTAGTGGTCATCATTGCTGGGACTCAGAACGTAACAATAAATCACAGTGAAAGCGATTGTTGTTGTGTGATGTAGTGCTGAGATGATTTATGGTTTGGCCAGGTGACAGGACATTAATCAGCAATTGTATTGAAAATGCTGTGAGTCACGTTTTTTTTTAGCCAAAATAGACATTTTCTGGTGCCAGCTTCAAAAATGTCTGAGAGTATCTATGAATTTGAGACTTAACCCTCCTGTTGTCTTCGGGTCAAATCTGACCGATTTACTACTTTCATCAATCATAACTTTTTTGTTTTACATTTGATTTCATTAAGGCTTTATGATATCCTTCACAGTAGACATTTGAACATATCAAATTGCTGATCACCACTTTCATTGAATTTTGGATGATTTAGTCAACTTTGTAACACCCATGGTGTTCCCGGTAAAATGACCGCCATAAAGTAAAGGAGTTAGAAACTATCCGGATCAGATAAAACACACACACACACACACACACACACACACACACACACACACACACACACACACTGACACACACACACCAGAGTTCCCGTTAGCCGGTAATTACCGGACTACGACCGGTAAAATATGCTGAAGACCAGCAAATCTAAATTTCTCCGGTCAAAGTGTCCGTTCAAAATAATTTCCGCTCAGCGCAATACCACATCACTTGCGCAACTTGCGCCACTTATGTGACAGACAAAAGAGTATGTGACAGACAAGAATAGTCAATTATAATGTCTTACACTTAATGTGGAGAAAGAGATGTCCTGTATGGGTTGATTGTGCGTTGATCTGTTGGTAATGCCTCGGTGTTCCGGTGGGCATGTAAACAATGCATAATGCTGCGCTATACTTTGCGGCCTCACCCGGTTGCATAGCGACGCTTATTGTTTAGGTGTCTTTTAATAAGCAGGTAGTCCTATCATTAGCTAGAACTAGCTAGATCTGATCGATATGGACATAAACGCGAGTGAAGCCTAATCTGACGGGAGAGAGGGATCAGCTGCTGCTGACGAGTCGATACGCAGCTCTGCATGATCACATGCAGCGGTGAGCGAAACAAAACACACACTTCAGGTTAGAATATCACACGTAGCTATTTTAATTACCTCTCAAACTACCGTAACTAGTTATAGATATGTTTAGTTTTACTGTCGGGTCACTCATTACTGATCCGCGAGCTGCATGATACTGACGGGCTGTCAGGAGAGGGAGAGAGCGCTCCGTTTATTATTCCCGTGTTATTGTAAATTAATGTATACTTTTGAATAATGTAGTTAATCTACTATAATTAGTTTGTTTAATATCGAATCATATCAATTTGTTTTAAAGCACAATAAATAACAAATAAGACCTTTGACCGGCACTTTTCTCATTTAGTCCGGAAGTGTCTACTCTTTGTATATTTACTGCAGTTTTTCATGAATACCAGTAGTCTGATACAATATTTACTGTTTCAAAGGGTGTTAAATGAAATTTGGTGATGATTAATGGGTTTTGTGTTAATGTAATAGCAGTTAAAACAGGACCGGTCAAATTTGACCGCGAACACCAAAGAAAGGGGGGGGGACACGAAGACAATAGGAATGTTAAATTGAACAAAACAAGAAACACTGATGAGCTTGCATTATTTTATTCTTTTTTGGAGCCTTTATTCATAGTGATGACAACACTTTATATTGCAAATCTCTACTAAATTATGCCTTGGTGCAGAAACACATACTTTACCCCTCATCTGATTTGTTTTGGATCTTTGGACCCCAAAACATCTTAAACAGCTTAAACATCATATATATTCAATCTGTTTAATGTAATGTCTCTATTTTACCACCAGGAGGAGATCTCATACAAACGGGTGTCAATCTTACACCACAGTCTCATGAGACAATCTTATGTGCTGAAACTGTCTTTTAAAAAGTCCAACAATTCAAAACTTAACAAAGTTCAAGTTAGGCACTATGATGTACAATCTTTTCCTGGGTATTGAGTTGTTGTTTGGCCTAACTTGACCCTTTTCCCAAGATGGCCAATGCTTCCATCATAACATGTAAATATAAAATCAACATTAAAGCTCGACTAAGTAGGTCATGCAAATAAATGAATACAGAAGCTCTTTATACAGAGCACATGAACAACCTTGCTATTCCTCATATTTATGTTTATTTTGTACGCTGGTGGGCTGGCCTGGCACTGAGAGAAACTGAAGCTGAATGTACAGTGTGCATTTGCAGGAAGGACTTGCGATGTGTGTGTTTTTAAAAAGAACCTCAACAGTGAGGTTTCTGTCGGGGGTCGAGGTGTTTGCTCCTTATAAAGGAGGGGGAGTTTGGCCTGATTTCTAGGAACTCCTGCATCCCATCAGCAAGTCAAAACCAGCTGTTTACATCTGCTGGGGGGTAAAACACATAGAGAGGCGGTATAGGCTCAGGGATTAGCAAAAAATACCCAGGAGCAATTGAAACTTCACATCTAGCACCCAAAGGCGAAAATATACATTCATACATCGTGCCTCGCTGATGAGTTTCATAACTAACTTTTTCAAAGCTGTACTTGGATGACCCAAACTGTGAGGGGCACTGTTACATTAACATTCAAATAGGTTAACATCATGTTTCCTATGCACACAGTTCCATTTACCGGCTTTATGATATCCCTCATACTTGTTTTATTGATAAATCCTTAGACTATAGTTTAAAGATTCACAGATAAACTTTTAAATTGAGTTAATCTTCCCTTCATTTAAAGGCAGAACAAATGACTTCAGACTTTTTTAGAATGTAAAACCAGCTGTTTTAGCTGACAAGTTTATAAGTTTTACTATTCCATGATGCACAATGAAATACATATACAAATACGTGTGTGTGTGTGTGTGTGTGTGTGTGTGTGTGTGTGTGTGTGTGTGTGTGTGTGTGTGTGTGTGTGTGTGTGTGTGTGTGTGTGTGTGTGTGTGTGTGTGTGTGTGTGCGTGCGTGCGTGCGTGCGTGCGTGCGTGCGCGCGCGTGTGTACTGTGTCTCGTCCTTCCATCCCCCCTCCAACCACACATCTCTTTACTCAGAACTTAGTTCTGAGAACTGGTGTGTGTTTTTGGTCACATGTGGGTTTTTTTTTTTTTTGGGGTGGGAGGGGGGGGAGAATTTATGACAGGAAGTAAAACAACTGAGAGGAATAATTAACTTGGTAGTACTAGTTAACATCTCATAGACATTGTGTAGCAGTCTGTTGCTTTTCATAGTGATGTAGTAGAAGAGATAACATGTGACTAAAGTAAAGCCACACCCCAGTCAGGATCCCTGTAATGATTTATCTTTAGAAAAGGGAGAAGAAAGAAACCCTGTGTTTATATGAAACCACATGAGAGTAGGTCCTCACCATATACATATAAGGTCCTCACACATGGGGAGTCCTCTGTAACAGCAGGGTTTGTAGTTAACTGAATAAAACTGCTCATACTCAAGTCTTGTGATCTTTGGTGCTTTTACACTATGCTAACTTTTACATATTCACACACACTCACCTATTAATGGATGTGCCTTCAATGGGTTCAGAATCTTGCCCCATGGACAATTCTAAATGCCGACTGAGAGACACAGGGATCAAACCGGTGATCTTCCGATCTGCTTAACCTTTTGAACCACTGAAGTCCCAAAGGTTAAAACATATTGTAGTTTTGTACTTTATTTGTGTGCCAGATGTACTATCTGCCACACTATAGTTTAGTTTGCCACTAAAATTGTCGCAAAAGATTCGCTTATAGTGTATGAAATCTGAATACCTATTATTACATTATTTGTTATGTTAACAAAATACAAATGACACTTATTTAAGGATAATTTATTCCTAAATGAAACCAGTCAAAAGGTCAGCATCTCTACTAGATGTGAGACATTATCTTCTACTGATCCTGCATTTGAATTGGTTTAGGAGAAAGTAGTCAGACAGATGCTACTGTAGCATCATGAGCATCAAAATAGACCTTGATCATTAAAATGTAAAAATTCAGGTAAATGAGTATACCAAAGTTATGTTGGTGTTCCTCTGTAAAAGCAAACAGAACCTTTGCAAAACACAAATCATCATTATTATTATTATTATTATTATTATTATTATGCAAAATTGCTCTTGCTGTTAAGATGATAACATGTGCTGTATATTAGTGGCTGTGACATATTTTCCAGGGAAGTGGGAGAAAGTACTCTACGCCATTTCGTAGCCCTCCTTTCCTGTGGATTTATTGAAAGTGGCTTCCGCAAGGATACATGGAGAATCCTGTTTCCAACGTCACTTATCTAAAAAGTGATTCAGAGGTTTTTTCAAGTGACTGTGTGTGTGTTAAGAGAAGGGGACGGACTTATAGGAAATAAGCTGTGGGAGATATTCCGGGAATGTGGAAAAAGCGGCTGAATTACAATACTCTGCTACACCCACCATCACTAACTCACCCCACAGCCACACACAGGCACATCTAAAACTGCTGGAGGTGGGACATCATGTATGTTTGTTATCCGGGTTATCAGGGACCCAGATATTTGTTAGAATCAGGATGCAGAACTAACATATCTGAATATAATTTCACTTCGTTCTTATCAAAGCCCTGACTGCTTATCATACACTTGATAAACACTTGTTTCTATACTAAACAGAGATCAGGATGTGGTGAGACAGATGCTGATTATTTACTAACTTTATCTATTACTAAATGTATGTACAGGATGTATTTGTATGTCAAAGTAATAGCCAGTGTGTCAGGGCCAACTGATGTGAGTAGACCAAAAGGTGGCCACACACACACACACACACACACACACACACACACACACACACACACACACACACACACACACACACACACACACACACACACACACACACACACATATACACACACACACACACACACACTCATACCATGTATACATCACTTCAGGGGACATTACATTGACTTACATGCATTTCCTGGAGACTTATCCTAACTTTAACCATAACCAACACATGCCTAACCCTAACCCTTACCCTAACCCTTAACCTTACCCTAACCCTAACCCTAAACCTAACCAAGTCTTCACCCTAAAATTAATGATTCCCCTCATGGGGACCTCCATTTTGTCCCCATAAGGGAAGCGAGTCCCCACACGTGACTGTGTAGACAGATTTAGGTCCCCACAAGTATAGTAATGCTAGGCCACACACACACACACATGCACACACACCACACATGTTTGTATTTCAAAGTTTGTGCATCAACAAACAATACTTTTTTATATAGGCTAGGTTTCGACTATGTATATTTACATTTACGTTTTTTGTCAACATAATTGTGATGTGTGGCTGGAGGGGTGATGGAAAGACGACACACACACACACACACACACACACACACACACACACACACATACACACATACACACATACACATATACACACAGTGATACAGCAACACTGTAGCTCCTCCCCCCGGTCCTTGCTCACGTCCACTTTCAAACATCACCCCACTGCTCTGGCCCCGCCCCTTGTCAGCCTCCTAGAAAGTCGTCGGATGTGACTCAAACCTCATTACATTTAGCTTGCAATTGCCTTTTATGCACAGCTTCAGCGTGACTCTGCTTCTTGTCCTCTGCGTCTGATCGCAGACCTTTTTTTAGGCGCTACTCCATATCTGCGCTGTTTACAGCTGACTGACTCTTCTCTAGCGGTCAAATAAGGACATCCAAGGGGGACAGAAGATGTTTGGGATGTGGAGGGGACTCACCGGGCTTTCCATATATTGCTGTCTGCTGATGCTGATTCATTTTTCGCCTCAAGCAGGTAAGGAATATGAACAAATTGGCAGCAAAAGAAACATACTAACACATTTCACCACCCATAGAGATGCTCCAGGGTTTAAAAGTTGGTGAGGGTCATTTATCTTAGCTCGCTGGACATATAAAGGCATAATTCACGAACCATTATATATGCCTCTCAATTAATATTTGTTTTGCTATAATTTATAATAATAATAAATAATATAATTGGTTTCATGAGTTTGTGCGGTGAATGTGACCGGTGAATGAGGGGAATAACTGTGGGTTGAAAAACATTTAGTTAAAATTCTGAATAGAAAGGTATGTTCAAAAACTGAGATAACTAGAATAAAGACATTGATTGTAAAGTAATAGAAACAAAGTATGCTCTACAATTCCGGCATATTTGAATGGAATCTACGCACCGCGTCTTGATTGGCTTGTTGTGGTGCAGGAGTCAAGCTTCAGGTGGGAGGATACAGGCGGCTGTCAACGAGAAAAGGGTGCGGCTGAAACACATGCTCTTTATCACCGCAGCATTCTTAAAAATCAGCCTTATTTCTGTGCAAGTTCATTGAAACTAATAATATAGTAAGTATCCCCTGGACAGACATTCAACAAAAACAGCATCTTGTCAATGGGGGAAATTATTCTCTTGTATGGATTAAATGAATTAATAATATATTGAGCGTCATATTGTAGGCTACATAGGTTCCCAGCCCACTTACAATATAAGACACCAAATATGTACAGTACATACATAAGGCACTTTGTTGAAACAAGCAAAGTTTAAGCACCTAAGTAAACATAAATTACAATCTGCTTTACTTAAAGAAATTGCCTAAAATGGTAAAGATGGAAATAAAGACACTTAAAAGACAATAAAAAAAACCTGTTGAAGAGGGGAAATAGCATTGCTAACATATGACCCACATTAAGCATTGCGTTGTTATGTGCATCAAATATGAATAGTTGATTTAAATGCACAAAATAAATAATACATGATTAAAATCGTGCTTTATTTTAGTACAGCATCCTCACCGTTGAGATTGGTGGATAAATACAATATGTCATTTATTTTTGTTTGGTGAAGTAGTGAACCTAATGCCATTTGTGGCAAAGAATATGCTGAGAATGAACCTGGTTTCAGCCCCAATCTGCCAGCTACTAATCCCCAGGTAATCTTAACTCTCCACAAAGAGCTTTTCTCATTGGAAATGACGTTTTTTTCCAGTTCATGGCCCCCACATAGATCTAGTGTGTGTGTGTGTGTGTGTGTGTGTGTGTGTGTGTGTGTGTGTGTGTGTGTGTGTGTGTGTGTGTGTGTGTGTGTGTGTGTGTGTGTGTGTGTGTGTGTGTGTGTGTGTGTGTGTGTGTGTGTGTGTGTGTGTGTGTGTGTGTGTGTGTGTGTGTGTATGTGTGTGTGCATTTTAGAGGCTCATATTAACATGTGCTTTCCTTCTCTTTGTTTAAAGGTCAGGCTCTGGTTTGTTTAATGTTCACTTTGTTTAGCATTCTCCTGAAATGAGGCAAAGTCCTGCTCTGCAGATTATTTTAAGACAGGGTTTTTCCACATGGAAAACTAAGACTTTTAGACAGCAGTGACTCGCAAAGAAAACCCTTCTAGCGATAAATCATTAAGAAATACCTCTGCAGCATTCTGTACGGTAAGGGGGCTGGTGTCTGCAGGGTTAAGATACTGGCATCAAGGGAAAGCTACAAAGACAATGTTCAGCAGTTTGAAATACTTCCAGACAATGACCTCGTTAAATGTTGAATAGAAAGTCTTTATCTACGATAAACAGATAGAGTCTTATTGGAATATGCTAATCAAACTTTATGTAACCACATTGCAGTTGCAACAGTATTCCCCAAGGGCCTCACTTCATCACAATAAAGTTTAGCTGTGTGTGTGTGTGTGTGTGTGTGTGTGTGTGTGTGTGTGTGTGTGTGTGTGTGTGTGTGTGTGTGTGTGTGTGTGTGTGTGTGTGTGTGTGTGTGTGTGTGTGTGTGTGTGTGTGTGTGTGTGTGTGTGTGTGTGTGTGTGTGTGTGTGTGTGTGTGTGTGTGTGTGTGTGTGTGTGTGTGTGTGTGTGTGTGTGTGTGGGGGGGGGGGGGGGGGGGGTGGGGGGGGGGTGGTGTGTGTGTGTGGACACTATGCATGTGCTATGAAAATGCAGGGATGAGGTCACAAAGGGGGATTGTTGTCATGCAGTGTTGTGATGACATCTTGTCTAACCTCTTGTGAGTATCTGCCATTCATTCAACCAGTTTCGGCAGTCAAACAAGTTGGTGTTTTCATACATTTTAGAGGGAATCGTAGGTGATTCCGTAAGATGGTACTTGAGGCGTGTGGAGCAGTCGAATCGTGCGTTGGTGTTCGGATCAGGGGAGCACAGGTTCAAACCGCACTGCAGTCAGCATGTTGTTGTGTCCCTGGGCAAGACACTTCACCCCAAATTGCTCCTGTGGGGATTGTCCACAGTATTGAGTATGTTAGACGCTTTGGATAAAAGCGTCTAACAAGTAATGTAATGTAATGAATAGGTTTTGAATAGCTTGACATACTGTTCAAACAGGTCTGTTTAGCTGAAATTAAAGTGCCTTGCAAGCAGTTTTCAGACAAGGCATTTTGAGTATACCTGAACTTTTAGGATTTGAGAGGAAATACACTTATGGCATAGGTTGACCAAAAAAGAAAAGAAAGAATGCATAATTAGTCAGTAAAAAGTAACATTTTGAGTTTATACAGTAATGGGGATTTAAAATAGTTAGTGGCCCATATGTTGAAGTTGCAGGGCTATACAGTGGAAAATGAAAATACAGGCTGCATAGTCCCCACCATCAAAGAGCAGAACTTCGAGGTTTGGTGGATAATCTACAGTGGTTGCATGCCTGGCCAACTATGTGTGTGAGCGATTGTGTGTGTTTGTGGTTTCCTTGAAGTGTGAATGTACATGCACAGGAACAGCCTCTATAAATCATTACAAGCTTTTCCTTGAATCAGTGAAACGAGTTAGACATATAGTTTCCAAGATTAACAAAATGCAGTCAAGCTTTCATTTGAGTTTTTAAAGGAGGTAGACAAGCCCAGCATTGAGAAAGCATTCTCTCTTTATTTGACAATTTCCTGAATTACCACAATAATGTTACGAGTCAGACCTGTACTGTCACATTTTCAACTGTCACTCAACCACAAAATGAAATTGACACACTTCCTGTTGTTTTGTATCTCCGCCTCAATCTGTCGGTCACCGTGATAATGCTGTTATAAGAAATGTCCCTCTGGGACCAATCAGCAACTGGTGGTGTGATTGTTAAACTCCTCCTACGCCATTGTCTTAAAGAGGTAGTCTGTCATGCGCCCAGCCTCCAGGTCACAGGAGAGACTGGCAGAGCAGAGGTGACTGAGGATGACACTCACTGGAGTATGAAGGGCCTTTGTTGTTTCACATATGACTTCATGTTGATGCCTTCTTTGCTTTGACTGGTGGTTCATTCAGTGGTGATCCTCTTGGGGCAAGACCTCTTAGCTATAAATACCCCGGGGTCAATCTAAGATCATACCACCTATATGACAAAAAGAGGAGCTTTAGCCTTGTACCATACCTGAACGGTGTCAAACTTTGTCAAAGAAACAAGGAACAGAGGTGTGTGGTAGGGATACATGTGTAATTCATTGCATTTCCTTTAATGGTGGCTAGTGTTAAAATGTGTTCTTTATTCTCGCGTCCAGGAGAGAAGCTTTAAAATGAGACTAAATGGAGTCTCTGAAAAGATTCAAATGGGATACTTTAATTAAAAAAGGCGCGGTAGTGTTACAGACAGAATATTGTTCCGTCAGACAAACAGCTGTGGTCCGGTTCTCCTGAGCAAGAAAGACAGCGGATCTCTCCCCCGGCGCTGCTATATATATCCTCTGCTGGCTCCTCCCCGCCAGCCGGCTCACCTCGTCTCCAATGTCCGTTATTGCATTTAAACAGAGGATAGGTTCTTTTCACATTCAATATATGCTTAACACGCCGTTTCTCCTCATATTCTCTTTCATCACTTTTCATTTAACACATTCTAAACGCTGTAATCAATACTCTAAACAATACTTCTCGGCTCGTTTGGTTTCCGGTCATTCCGGATGTTGTCACATGCTACTCTCGTCTGTAAACAATGTATTCAAATAAACTGTACCTTCATTTAATATTCAGCATGATAGTATCTCGACATCTATAGTTGTAGTGTTAAATCAGTAGGCTTCGGTTTGCACCACTCCATATCATTTCGCTACTAAATTCACCTCTTCAGGAAATCGTATATTAGCCACATGCTAAATGCTAACCGGAGATGAAGGATTTTCAGAATAAAAGCTTAAAAGCTTAACTGCTTGTGCACAAGAATTTCTGGTTTTTCAGTATAAAAGAGCATTAAAACTGACAGCATGTTTAAACTACATTTCCCCATTAAAACATTGATTTTAATTTCTAACAGTCCCTCCTTACACACCTAAAAGGTGTGTATAATACTGAAATCAATGAGTTCTTCATCTGAACTTTGCATATTACATATCTCATATTAACAAACATACAATCAAATGGAATGGTTTTACAGCCGGCTTTACAAAAATACAAAATAAATTCTTGTCTGTGTTCAAACATAAAAGTTTTCCCTTGTGTATAACTTCTAGTGTTTACATTCAATATCATTCTTCAAAATAGCAGCAATGGCTTGGTATCAGAACATTTCTTCCTCCCTCCTTTCACAGAAACCGTTCTCATACCACACTCAGTGTTAAGGCACTTGTTTTTTCAAAGTGAAAAGAAACAAACCCTTTTAGAATAGCAATGATTTATACAACATGAAATCTACCATATTAGAATAGTATAAAATAATAATGTCAAATACAATGGACTATCTTAGAATAGTGTAAAATTAATTGGAATAATAAAAATATACTATCTTGGAATAGTATGAAGTAAATTGAAATGGATTCACTCCATTTTAATTTTGCTCACTTCTTCACATGATTTCATCATTTAAAGAATCACATCGGCTGGACATTCATTGATCAATCTCATCTCCGAACATCCATATCATTTAAACTAACTCATCATTGTCATCCACATCTGTATACGGGGTGGGTCGTCTTGTTCTGCTAGCATTTGTAACTGTCTCCTCCTGAGAAATTTACCCTCCCTCCTTTCATACCATTTAAGGTATGAAAGTAATATGTTCTCTAGAAGGGGCCGTCGTGATCAATCGGTACGTTCTACTCTGGGGTACGGCATTCTAGACAGTCATTTCTGGGAGAAGATTTTGGTCAGTTACAACAGTTGTAGAGTTTCATCACTTAAAAGTTCCTACTCAGTACCTTTGGGTGGTCTGTTCTAATGCAGTGATAAAGTCCCTGAAATGGTGTGAAAACCGGTGGAATATCAATAACTCATTATACTAATTTATTTTCAATTATGGTCTACTTAAATAACTATGCTAACCCCTTTTACAGTGTGGAACCTTGGGTGCCCGAGCATGTGATAATTACTCCCTCCTTTAACAAGGATTTTAAAACAGAAGTCATTTCATTAATGGTTTGTAGTTTAATTCAGGAATTTACACCTATGGCAGATATGTTTCTCCTTTAAATAACATCTCTAAAAGTCAGGTCATCTGGTGAATGGATGACCTTTAGGAGCTGGTGGCGCTTGTCTTTTAAAACTCATACTCTGGTGCCGTGCGCTCCCTCTGAAGCTGCAAGTAAGATTTAAACATCTGCAGGGTGGGTTGAGCGACCCCTTCTCCCTAAACGATGTTTGTTGTAACAAATATACACCATCACAATGAGTGATCCAAGGCCCCGCATGTATTACTCCCAACTACATTAGTTTTTTTTTTTTAAATTAAACTTTGCTTTCGCTCTTTGCCCAGTGTCATTTTAAAACTCTACATCTTGGACGAAAAACAAATGTTATTTCCACCTTAATCTTCCCTCCTGAGGTAATAACCATGCTACAATGGAGAAATCAATACTCTAGATTGGAACACCATCTTTGGCTTGGTACTAGCTCTACCTTTAACATTTTCCATACAAATAAAGATTTGTCTGCTTTTATAGAGTGGTTACTAAAACCATCCCTTTAAACTGTAGGTCTATACTGTAACAAATTAAATCTTACCCAAATTCACACATGAATAAAAAACTCTTAAAGAATAATTTGTTCATATGATGAAAAGATTGAATAATATGTTCTACCCTCAGTGTGTTTTTAGGGTTATTTAATAGTTTCCTCTTTCTTTCTTTATAAATTCACCAATTGATTAATTCATGGCTAATAAATCTTTTTCTTTACGTATTTCTCGTTGGTGAATAAGTGTGTTTATGTGTAAACTCACTCACTCCCGTTTTCCTTCTCTCCCCCTCTGGTTGTCAAGCCACGACCCCCTCACATTCTGCCGGACCATGCCAACTCCTCCGTTCTTTCCTCTCCTCCGTCCACCTTCTCCTCAGTCCATCTGCGCTTGGACCCTTCCGCTGTAACTCTTTTCAGTGTCCCATTTGCTTTGCTTTTCATCTCCTCCTTTAGTCTCTACTTTGTTGCATGGAGGGCGTATTCTGCTCTCATGTCCCACACTCTGCTCTTGTGTCCAAATCTTGTGGCTCAGCTTGGAACTTCATGTCCTGTGGGGGACCGATGAGAGTGTGCCTTTTTATGTCACCTGGTTTTGGTTCTTGGTGCCTCAGGTGGAGATAGTTCTGGATGCAGCGTTGGAGTTGTTGGTTCAGCTCTGGTTCTCTGTCTGTTCTATGGAGGAGGAGGAGTCTTCCGTGGTGAGGTCTTTTGTCTGCTTGGACGATGGGGTCGTAGCGGTCTGACAGGCGGAGAGAGAGAGAGAGAGAGATCTCGGGAGGCATTACGTATAGTTAAATTCTAACACACTGAGGTAAAATAAATCCAACCTTTTCCACTCTATTTTCCTAATCTTACTATCCATCTTAGTTGTTAAATGCCATCTAAACACAATTCATGTCTACTAATAATTTTACCATATCCCTAAACATTGCCTTCACCCACTGTAACATGTTTATTCCAATTAACTCTTTCAGGAAACCATTTTCTTAAATACCTAGATGTTTCAAGCACCACATATTTCACACACTATAAAAGAACGTCTCCATATTTTCTCCATCACTTTAAATCTCACTGTTATTTAGAACCGTAGTAACTTTTGTGACTGGACATATCTGCAATGTCGCCACTATCTGCTGGGGAATCTTGTTCATAGAGTTTGTACGTACAAAGCTGTACTTGTGGGTTAGTAGCCTGTGTCTAACAATCATTTTCAATAATTGTGCTCAGGTCACCGATCGGTTGTTCATAGCTTAACAGGGGGTGTTTCTGGTACAGACTAAAACATGGATCCAGTGTATTTAGAGATTCCCCTAATCTGTAAATCCCCATCACTTACATATCCCAATCACTTAAACCCATCTCATCATTTGATACAAGAACTGCATATAAGGGGGTGAATCATCTTGATTATAACCGCCTCTTGTTTGGGACCGAGTATTTCTAACTCCTCCTCTTGTTGCTCAGCTGATCTTTTGGCTCTGAGGATAAGTGAAAGTCTCTGAAACACAGCTGGAGTCTTGTTAGTGATGTGGGCATTCTATGAGTGAACTAATGGATCCATGTCTTACATAATATTGTACTCCCCTTCCAACCAGAAAGGTGCCAAGTGTAATGAGCACAATCAACAATGCTATTCTGCCTCTTATCCCTAGGGGACCCCACAATTGGTTTGGCTTTGTTCTCATCATCTCTATTTTAAACCTGGTTGTGTCTGTTACAGAATTTAAATAATGAGTACAAAAATAACATAACAAATTGGACTCTTTTTACAGATGTAAAACAAAAAATAGGTATTCACATTAATGTACAATCTATAAAAATCTATAGACAATTTGTCTTTTGAGCTGTTTCTATCTTTATCTTATTTCTATTTATTGTTTTGTTCCAGCTCTGCCAAATCAGTCCTAACTCCCAATAATGTTCTGGAAGTTGCCAGCGAAGGGTGACAATGTGTGAGGTGGTGTCAATTTGCTCCTTTTTCTTTACCTTTAAACCGGAGCGCGTGTGAAGTTTGTTACAACCTTTCACGCTTCCGTCCACCGGGGATCAGCCCACTGTCTTTTGTGAACTTTCACCCTCACCCAATCACCTGGCCGAACAGGAGTCTCTTCTGGTGTCTCGTCTGGTATCTCTGTAGTTTTCCTAGCCTGCTGTGTAGACAAAACTTGCATAATATTACTCAGAGTTCTGACATATTCATCCACTTCTATTTGTCTAATATCTAAAACTGGACCACTCCCTCCTTGGAGAAGGCCCGAGCTTCGGCATACCTCTTGTTGACTACATGTTATTATTTATTAACTACAACGTCACTGAAATCAACATATCTGTATAATCATGACACTCCCTCCTTTGAGCATAAAATGCTCAATTAATATTGCAATGATTACCCTATTCTGAACAGGACATGTAAAACCCATAACGTTGCATTAAAGAAATATAAATTCTCCGTGTACCCACAAGGGGTACAAAAATATCGTATGATTTATGGTTTTCTGATGGTATAAATGCATATTCACTATAAAAAAATCAGCAATTAGCACTTCTAATAGTTTACTTGTTTCAATAATGGCTTTTGTCATGGTATTATGCATCATCGTTGCTGCGAAAAACAATACCCCTGGTGTCGCTAATGCGTCTCAATAATTCTAGGATTAGAGGATTGGTTGACACTGCTGAACTAACATATGATAAAATAATATTTCTCCAAACTGGAGGGAAAATATGAACTATTCTCTCAGAGAGTGACCTGCATGAAGGGCTGGTGCTGGTTGATCATCAGCTGGATACAGTCCTCTTGTTTGCCATTGTTCCAACAGTTTCTCCATGTGGTTCCATGTTTTTTCTAAGTTTTGGAGCTGTTATGGCATCTGATCTGATTTGTATCCTTCCTTTGATATCTGCTGTTGAGCCTGGCTCTACATCTAGTCTCAACTTAGTTTGTTTTGGTGACATGTTCTCCAATTATGTATTAACCTATCAAAGATGAAGCACTAATCTTCTGACTATCACCTTCGTTGCTGTTCGTCCGAACTTTAATTTTTTTTTTTTTTTTTTTTTTTTTGCTCAAAGTTTTATTATTTTTATAGATTTTTTTTTTTTTTTTTTTTTTAAGGTAAAATATTAATAAAGTTAATTAATATATAAAAAATATGCAAAATTAAAATATGAAATGTTAAAATAAAGTTGTACCGTGTATGGTTTTGACTTTGAAATATGAATTTGGTTCAAAATCACAATGTTATGGTGTTTCCGCTATTTGGGTAATAATTCTGTACTACCACCAGAGTGCGCTATTTTAAATTCCAGCTTAATCCACTAGGGAATAGCTGTTTCAAAACTGACTCGTTTTTGACAAAGGAGAACGGTTGTTTCCTCAAAAATATCTTTAAAATAGGAATTTACACTATGGTTAAACAACACAACACATAACCGCCAAAACACATTTGCAAAGAAGAATATTCACAATGTTATGGTGTTTCCGCTATTTGGGTAATAATTCTGTACTACCACCAGAGTGCGCTATTTTAAATTCCAGCTTAATCCACTAGGGAATAGCTGTTTCAAAACTGACTCGTTTTTGACAAAGGAGAACGGTTGTTTCCTCAAAAATATCTTTAAAATAGGAATTTACACTATGGTTAAACAACACAACACATAACCGCCAATACACATTTGCCAGCAGAAGTACTTCCAATAGTTCTAACTCTAACAAGAAGTATGATGTTCTTTAGAAGATGGAATGCCCAGCCTCAGTGTGTTAAAGCAAACAGAGTACTTCAATTAGCATTTCATGAAATGGTGACTGCCGTGGCTCACCGTGAACATGAGGTCAAGACAAAATGGCAACTGGTTTTCCAACCTTTGACCTGAAGAACAAAGGGATTTGAGAAAACACCTGGAGTTGAAATTGGTGAGGTGATATTTTGTCTAGTAAATTCAACACACAACACTGTAGTTTAAAATAACATTTCCATTTAGTTTACAATGATAAATGGGCCTCATACCCTTACGTCATAGCCCTCTACCCATGTACGTAAATTTTTTTGACTTTAAGAGCCAGTATGGTCATTTCTTCTGTTTAAACACGCTATTTATGGGACAAATAGGACGCTAAGCAAACACAATTAGAAGAATATCGTCTATCTAACGCACGAATGTCGCACTTCCTGCCGTAATCCACAACGCAATGTCTTGAAAAACAGAATGGTGTAACCACTGAGAGCTTCAAACTGCTCAGGCCTTTTCCTTGAAATAGGACTTTTTTAAAACAGCCTCACGCTGTTTGTTACACAAAACACTCACTCCAATAACCTTAGCTTCAAACTTTGGCTGTGTCTTTCCCTCAAGCAGTCCCGACTGCTTAATGGCCTAAAACCATTCACGTAAAACGTAAAACGCCAAAAAAGACACATATAGTGATTGGCCTCTAGCCGACATGTACTAACAGACAAACGAATAGCATGCAGGGTTAAATAGAAAAAAAGAAATTGAACTCACCCTGCCTGTAACAAAGCAACGCCACGTGGTAGACTACCAATATTTATCAATTTAGGCTTGTTTTAACTTAAATTGCACAGCTATTTTCAGGATCCGCTGGCCGCCGTCAAACACACAGAACTAACATTGTCCTACATTAACTATTGAAGAATTCGATATAACAGGTTTCTCCATACCTAGTTGATTTGAGCTCTCTGTGTGCTGAACGGATGCCAGCGGGTCCAGCAAGCAGCCTGCTGTAGTCTCTCCCGGTTTTGCGAGATCCTGGGCTAGCTCGCCAATTGTTAAAATGTGTTCTTTATTCTCGCGTCCAGGAGAGAAGCTTTAAAATGAGACTAAATGGAGTCTCTGAAAAGATTCAAATGGGATACTTTAATTAAAAAAGGCGCGGTAGTGTTACAGACAGAATATTGTTCCGTCAGACAAACAGCTGTGGTCCGGTTCTCCTGAGCAAGAAAGACAGCGGATCTCTCCCCCGGCGCTGCTATATATATCCTCTGCTGGCTCCTCCCCGCCAGCCGGCTCACCTCGTCTCCAATGTCCGTTATTGCATTTAAACAGAGGATAGGTTCTTTTCACATTCAATATATGCTTAACACGCCGTTTCTCCTCATATTCTCTTTCATCACTTTTCATTTAACACATTCTAAACGCTGTAATCAATACTCTAAACAATACTTCTCGGCTCGTTTGGTTTCCGGTCATTCCGGATGTTGTCACATGCTACTCTCGTCTGTAAACAATGTATTCAAATAAACTGTACCTTCATTTAATATTCAGCATGATAGTATCTCGACATCTATAGTTGTAGTGTTAAATCAGTAGGCTTCGGTTTGCACCACTCCATATCATTTCGCTACTAAATTCACCTCTTCAGGAAATCGTATATTAGCCACATGCTAAATGCTAACCGGAGATGAAGGATTTTCAGAATAAAAGCTTAAAAGCTTAACTGCTTGTGCACAAGAATTTCTGGTTTTTCAGTATAAAAGAGCATTAAAACTGACAGCATGTTTAAACTACATTTCCCCATTAAAACATTGATTTTAATTTCTAACACTAGGCCCAAAATGCAGATAAAGTACATCAAGTTATCAAGAAGTATAACAAGAAATAACATATAGTAAGTGTTGGCTAGTGGATATTAGTGAAAAAGTTTCACTGTCAGTTGAAACACTTTCCTGTATATCATATGAATGTTTTCAAGTCTGTGTCTATTTGAACTTTGTTTGTCTTCCCTTTAAAACTTTTTTGAATGATTGTCCAAAAGTAAAGTGAAATTTACGGATGCTTCATAGATGTTTGGGGACATGTGTCTGTGTCATCACAAAAGAATACACAAAATATGACTACTAGTATACTCGTTTTGTGTTCCTGAAATGGACCTAGTATGCCCAAATACTACGCCATATCTTTTTCTAACATGAGACAAAGAACCAACTGTTGTTATCTTGATTGTTGACTCTAACAAAGAGGACAAGGTGTGGTTTCCCAGTTATCTGAACATCTGTGGCCTTCAAGTTCATTCACTTTTATTTGTGTGTGTAATTTTCAGTTAAATATTAACCTCACAATGAAACCAGTTTCCTTTGTGTTGACACAATCTCACATTCTTACAAGGTGCTCACCAGCCGCAAAGTATAAATGTAGTTTTTAATTCTTTTTTTCTATCTCTCACAGATGCAGCCTTTAAATGCAGCTCCGATAGGCTTGCGTGTGGGAATGGGAAGTGCATCACCAACAGGTGGATATGTGATGGACATGACGACTGTGGTGATGGAACTGATGAACTGCCGGCAACCTGCGGTAAGATATTAAATCTCAAGGACGTGTAACGTGAAGTTAAATACATGTGAAAGCCAAAGCCACTGGGATTATTTTCGCTATCCATTAGTCTGCCAATTATTTTTATCAATCAATTGTTGCATAGAAGAGATAGTAAAAAGTAATATAGTATTTGTTTAAGGTAGTGAAAATGCTTTACAACTTAAAAACAAATTCTGAATAGTTTATTGATTTTATTTTCTCTGAATTCACTAACAGATAAATTAGAAAATTGTTATACTACTCAATATATATCAAAGAAAAACAAACAAAGAACCATTATCTTGAACTGCTCATTACATAACATTTTATGAGGCAGTAACACAAAAATAAAACCAATGTATGCAACAATAGTTTAATTAATCTTCAGGGTTGTTCAGTTTTACAATATGGTCTAGCTGCAGTCACAGGCCTTATCTATTTGTTTACACATGAGAACATTTCAGTCATACTTCCTGTTTCTATCCGCAGCAACCAAAACATGTCAGCAGTCAGAGTTCAACTGCGGCGGAGTCACGAACCAGTGTATCCCGCTGTCCTGGCACTGTGACGGCCGAGCTGAATGTCAAAACGGAGCTGACGAGAAAAACTGCAGTAAGTTTTATGTATAATTATTTCATAGTTTTTTACAACATACTTAAACACTTAAAACAATACCAATATAACTGATAAAAATAGTTAGGATTTTGTAACCTTCAAACAAAAAGAATATACCATATTCATTATGAGCTTTTACTCTACAATAAAGTTATTTATAAACCATATCTAAATAGAAACTACAACATTTGTTTGAGACAAATAATATATTAATATACGGTATATATTAAATCAAATTGCATTTTAAAGAATGGAATGGAAAACAAAATGTGTGTGGGACGTTAACTGAAACCAATACTAGTTATTTTACTTTACAGCAAAAGAAACATACTAACAAACAAAAGAAGAATATTTTAATGATGTATTAGAAACAAATATGAGGTTATTATAACAATAGATAACTACATTTTTGGTTTGTTTTTTGTGTAATTTTCACACGTCTCTTCTTTCCCCTCTCCACAGCGGCCAAACAATGCAGCGCCAATGAGTTTCAATGTGCCAACGGCCAGTGTGTATCCAGCACTTTCGTTTGTGACAAAGACGACGACTGTTCAGACGGCTCAGATGAGGCTTCCTGCCCCAAACCCACCTGCAGCACCCAGTCCTTCCAGTGCAACAACTCAGTGTGTGTGCCCAGCTTCTGGCGCTGCGATGGAGACAAGGACTGTGCAGACGGGTCGGACGAGTGGCCGCAGAACTGTGTTGGACAGCACACAGAGAAGCCAGCCGTGCACTGTGGCCTTCACGAGTTCCAGTGTGCTAATGGGGATTGTATCCACAGCAGCTGGAGGTGTGACATAGCAGATGACTGCCAGGATCGATCAGACGAGGTCAACTGCAGTGAGTGCATTTTTTGCGCCATCTACCCCTCTGCAAATCTATTTCCTCTGATAAATCTTCTCTGATATCTTTCAATTAGATAGAAAACAGTGTTTGACAGATTCAGCCTATTTTGCTTGGCCCGTTCATGATACGTCAGCGAGGATTTCTACTACTCATTCTGTGTCATCTATTTCTCCTTCTCATTTCTCTATGTCTTATTCCTCTGTCTAATTTTCTTATTTTCATTCATTTGTCTTCTTTTTCTAGCCCGTCCCACTTGTCGCCAAGATGAGTTTCAGTGTAGTGACGGTACCTGTATCCATGGCAGCCGCCAATGCGACAAACATCCCGACTGCAGCGACCTCAGTGATGAGAAAGACTGCCCCACAGGTGACTGTCCTACCCACTCACTTTGTCCAGATGCTAACACTTTCATACTTAAGATCCATGGAAAGGTCGTTACATTTTGAGCCTTTCAATTGACACTCTCATGTTCTTGTCCACAGAAAATGGATGTGAAGGCCCCGAAAAGTTCAAGTGTGACAGCAGGGAGTGTATCAGCATGGACAGAGTGTGCAACACACAGAAAGACTGCAGTGACTCATCCGATGAAAGTGTTCAGTGTGGTAAGAGAAATCCTATTTTACCATCCAACCAACAGTTATTGATCATCACACAAAGAAGTGTCCTAAAAAAAAGGAATGTTGGGTATACACTTAAGCTCCATTGCTGGTAGTATAAACATTTGAAAAAAGGGAATCTACATCACGGCCTGGAAAATATGATTGGAGCAGCTAGCCAAGTAGCGCCGGCTGAGTGGCCTAGATAGTTTGTGGTTTCAATTAGTTAGTTCACCGTCTACTTGAGCTACCATTAGGAAAATGGTTGTCATGAATTCCGTGTGAGCTCTGTATATCTGCATTTCCACAGGCATTAACGAATGTTTGACTGCAAATGGTGGATGCTCACATTACTGTACGGACCTTAAGATTGGCTACAACTGCTCCTGCCGTGCCGGATACAGACTGATGATGGACAATAAAACCTGTGAAGGTGAGAGAAGGAAGTTTGATGATTCAAATGTTTCTGTTTTTCAAGGTGTACAGTGCATTATACTATACTTCTATATCTCAATTTGCCATTTGACCTTCTGTCCCTCTGCCTGCAGACATTGATGAATGTGCCGAGCCCGACACCTGCAGTCAGATCTGCATCAACCAGCCTGGCAGCTACAAGTGTGATTGCCACAAGGGCTATGAGATCGACCCTGCGATCAAGACATGTAGGGCCGAAACAGGTAATGTTTAAAAGAAAGAAAAAAAAGTCAAAAGTAGCTGTTTTTTCTTAAAAATGACGAATGTGCATGAACTTTACATCTCTAGTGTTAGAACATGTTTTCATCTTTCCTCCTCTGTGTCCTCCAGGCAATGTGCCAACCCTCTACTTCACCAATAGACACGAGGTGAGGAAGATCACGGTGGACCACAGAGAGTACGTCCGTCTTATTCCCCAGCTGAAGAACGCAGTAGCTCTGGACATAGACATGCCAAACAAAACAATCTTCTGGTCGGACATGTCTCTAAAGAAGATCTACAGGTTAGGAACAACTTTAAGGATCTGTTTCTGTGTCTCTGTGGTTCATTAGAGGGGAGGACTCTGGTGACTTAGGTTCTTATCATTAGGCTTGTTCTCCAGTATAATTCATCCATAACTCTATACTACGTTTGATTTGTAAGCGATATCTGTCTCTTAAGTAAACCTTTTCTCTTTCCCAACAGCTCCAGCTTAGATGTGGCCGGTAACTCCTCTCACCACACCGTAGTCATTGGCAATGAGATTGAGGCCCCAGATGGCATTGCGGTGGATTGGATCCATGGAAACATCTACTGGACTGACAGTGTTTTGACGACTATCTCTGTGGCAACGATGGACGGCAGCAAGAGGAAGACCCTGATCACAAATAACCTCCAAAAACCAAGAGCCATCACAGTCGACCCTGTAAATAAGTAAGTGACAGTTTTGGGTTATAGGTGGGGGGAAAGACTTGTGAAATCCCTTTTCGATTCAGTTTCACAAACCCATACCATTATTTTGCCCTTATTTGTTCTATTATATCCAGCTCTGTCTTTATGGTCTATTTAATCTGACAAAAAAGAAATAGCTACATAAGAAAATCTTAACGGCTTGCAGAATGAAGTGTAATTGTGTAACAGAGGCGTTTCAAAAAATTATAATAATGATTCAAAAAGGGGATGCCAATACATTTATCACACTTTTAACAAGATTTATTTGATTGTGTTGGGCCATATAAAACCATTACCTCCTATTTCTAGTAATGACCGTCTGTTTGATCTTCCTTCATGTACTTGATTTGCTGGAATAAATGTATGTTTTGGATTTCTTTGTAATTAGTTTTAATTATTTTGTTTGTGTTCTCTTTAGCTTCATGTACTGGACAGACTGGGGAGACGTGGCCAAGATAGAGAAGAGTGGGTTGAATGGAGCGGATCGCGTTGCCTTAGTAACAGATAACATCATGTGGCCCAATGGCATCACCCTGGGTAAGCAGAGTGTCATAAATGCACTAAATGAAAAACAATGAATTCTAAATCAAACAAATATCTATAAAACTTGTTATTGTGTTTCTCTCTGGACAGACATAGTCAACCAGCGTCTGTACTGGGTCGACTCCAAGATGCACACTTTGTCCAGCATCGATATAAATGGAGGGACGCGACGCACTCTTATTTACAGCGAGGAAACGCTCCCCCACCCCATGTCTCTGACAGTCTTTGAGGTCAGTCATGCAGTCACACTCACAAAAAGCATCTAAAATAGGATTTGCAAATGTCAATATAGAAGCGTATCTTAAAGATGACTATATGAATCCAAGTTTTTTTTTGCATCATTATTGTTGGATGGTTAATGATTGATTTGACATATTGATCCAAGCGTGTCAATCATTCTTTCCTTGATAGCCATCGTATTAATTCAATCCTTAACTTAAAATAAAAAATGTTTTAAAAAATGTGCCTCCGTTCATAAACTTCAAACACAAATGACCAATTTAGTTATTCCCATACATCAAATCAGTAAATGAGTAATCAAGTCCATGAATGGTGAGCATTATCCAGCTGAAACGGTTTGGAAATACAAAGCCAGAGCTCAGTGCCCTTAACTTCCTCTTGATCTGGATCAGTATTGCTAATTCTTAATCAGTCTTTGTTATTATTATGCATTTGTAATCATTTAAAATGGGAATATTGTTAACTGTTTACTCAAATGTCATTTATCTTTTAAATAGGAGAAAGTGTATTGGACAGACATGGCCAACGGTGCAGTTTACAGTGCCAACCGCCTGACAGGAAGTGACATCACTCTGCTGGCAAAAGACCTTGATCAGCCGGAGGACATTGTTCTGTACCACAGCCTCAGGCAGCCTCAAGGTACAGAAACACCACTGAATCTGAGAGATTACGTAACAAACACAATGTTATGGCCATATTGTGATTTTTAATGCTTCTGGTACCCACTGTTAGGCAAAAACTGGTGCAACGAGAGTAACAGTATAAACGGAGGATGCGAGTTTCTGTGCCTCCCTGCTCCTCTGATCAACCAGCGCTCACCTAAATACACCTGCGCCTGTCCTGACAACATGACCATGGCACCTGACATGAGAAAATGTGTGACAGGTAGGTGTCCCCTACACATGGCAGTTTAAATAAAGTGAATTTGAATGTGGAATCATTACAGTAACCCTTTGATTTACTTTCTCAGTATCCCCAGTTGCACCTCCTACAGATAAAAAACCTGCTGCACCGCTCCCGCCCAAAGCTCCAACCAAACCTGCTCCTCCCAGGCGAACTGTTCCTACCACTGCTACAACTACCACCAGACCTACCCAAAAACACACAACTATCTCATCTAACCAGCCCACACAGGAGCATGTTGCTACTGCTCAAGGTACAGGAAGGGGTTCTGGATAACTGCTGAAAAATGCAATGTTTGTTGAAGTGATAACTGCAACAGTCTAGAAACTCACATCCAAGTGCTTCATTTTCCTTATTCTATTGCAACATAGTAAAGGAGACGCTATACGAAGGTATAAAAGGGAACCTGGGTTTAAAGTGGATTTGGGACGAATAATGTATTCTGTAGGTCATTTGTTAGCATTTAGAAAGTGTTAGGATCCAAAATTAAGAATTCCTGCCATTTCAGCATTAAAAAGCATGACTGTAGTCTTATTTGAAGGTTGTTTGTAGCCAGGTAACATACAGTATACTACTCTCATATAGGCCCCTCAGTAAATATTAGGCATATCCATCAACCAATTGATTTAGCTTAGCATTAAAAACAGGAAACAGGGGCCATCGCTCTGTTTAAAACCTTCAAAATCAGCATCCCTAAGACGCACAAATTAACACACAATATCTAAATTGTTTTAAGCCGTAGCTTTACAGAGATTGTGTGCTTATCTGCTATTTCAGGTAACAGATTGGCAGCCTCCCCTGAAGAAGCCACTTCCTCCCATCCTATGGCTCTCTACGTCGTGTTGCCGATACGTAAGTTCCACATTTCAGCTCTTGATGACTCACACACACATGCAAATCGAAAGTGCGGTTTTCTCTGCACTCGTATTATTTCCCCTGAACTCGTTGACGTCACCTTCCACTCCTCTTTTGCTCTGCAGTCGTTATGTCTCTGCTGGTCTTTGGAGCAGTTTTTCTCTGGAAAAACTGGCGTCTGAAGAACACCAACATCATCCACTTTGATAATCCAGTGTACCAGAAAACAACTGAGGATGAGCTACACATCTGCTCGAACAGCTCTGAAGGTTACGTTTATCCTGCGGTATGTTCACTTTGATGCTAGATCACTTTATTGTTTATATAATATAGTCTCTAAAATAAACTGGAAGTGTATTATTATACAGCTGTACTTATTCAATGTTTTTACTTTTTCTGCAGAGGCAAATGGTGAGAATGGAGGACGTGGATGTTGCTTGACCCAAAGATAAAGAAGACAATTGCTTTTTTTTATGTCATTTTTTCTGTTGCTAACATGAAGCAACAAAAGGCCATTATTTTCTGCTGCTGCTGCTTCTTCTTAGCAGCCTTTGCTTTCCCCTCTCCAAGTGAGCTCATGTTGTTGCCTCTGTCTCTGATCTCAGCACTGTGCCGTCCAAGTCTGAAGAAAGGAAAAGATTAACTCTCTTTGAAACATCATTATGACAAAAATAGAGCAGGACTCCAGGAAAACATTCAGTCAGACCACAACATGGTTTAAAAAATGAAAGACTAATGCATTCTTTCATGTTCTTATTCCCAGAGCCATGACTCTTTTGAAGCTGAAAAAGTCTTACTTTGCCACCAGCACATTGCCTCACTTTATTTAATATACCGATGACACAAGTCACACATTCTGCAAGTTTAACTTGAAAACCAGACCCCTACTCTTTTAACACTCATATGTGCCTTCCATCTGTACTCTAGTAATCTAGAAAAGTGTATTGAATGTATATAAATGCCTTAAAGACCAGAATACTCTCCAAACTAGTTTCTGCTTTAGTTAATGCCTTAATGCTGAAGTGTTTAGCACCGTAGCCTTTCCTCCTGTGTACAGTGTTGCACATTTAGTTGGCTCCTATATCAGAGGCATTTTTCTTGAGCATCCATCGTGTCTCAAATGGAAGTTCAATTTAAATCAGGACTGTTGTGTTTTTTTTCCTCTTATGACCCCTCTTCAACAAGGTAGCTGAATGTGAGGGAGTTATAGATAGTTTACATTGTAAGTGAAAAAGCTGCTGAGTTTTTTTAAGTCAACCAAAGTGAAGAAAGTTTTCTATTTTAAATGAAGATACTGTAGTTGAGTAAAAAGGTTATGTCTAATAACACTGTATATAAATAATAAATAATGTAAATATTTTTGTAAAACTCTCTTAAGTTTACTCTGGTGTTGCCTTTTTACATTTGTAAATGTGAATCAAGAAATGTTGTACACATGTAAGAGATTGTTTTATTTATTTATGGAAATATGCAAGATTTTCTTTTTTGATTGTTGTCATCTGGCTATAAATACTTTAATACTTTGTTTTGGAGCCTACCTTGGTGTATTGTTTAACTAAGCCAGTCCAACCGTTGCATTGTAAATATGTTATTTAACGTATGTTCGACCAAGTTAATTTAAATCAGTCAATCCTGCAGCGTAGTACTGCACGTTACGGAGAAATGTTAAGAAGCTGTCTTTTTCCTTACACATTTTTGTTTGTTCTTCAGTGACAAGTCTTACATAATTTATTTTGCTTCTGTTTTTCTGTTACTATGACGTCATTTTCAGTGTGAGATTAAGGCACATACTGTGCAGAATACAATGTTTAATGGTCTGCACAAATGTAGGTATGGACAGATATTGATGTGCACAAACAGCCTGCTTGTCAATTCACATTGCTTTGTTTGTTTGTTCATTTTTAAATAAAAGAAAAAAACATCTTTAAAACCTTTTTTTCTCTTTAATGAACTTTGGTTTTAAAGGTTGTAAAATGACTAAACTAGGACATGTCAGAAAAACAGTGTTATCCTATCCAGGCCTGATGATTAGATTATATTAGAACAGGCAATCTCTGATCTCACTGAATGTCTTAAAAAGCTCTTCACTGAGAAAGCTGATTATTCCTGGTGCAATGGATGTCCATGAAACCTGTTTATCATCATGTTGCCTGGAGACGTTGCCATCGCTCCCTATCTGCACCACAGTACATATGAAGAGGGGTGAGTGCTTACAGTAAGTGTCTCACCAGCAGCCCTTAGCTTAAGAGCAGATTTGTTATTAGATTATGGGGAATTGTATGTTCCTGATCCTGAGGAAGGATAAACAAATGTCATTTGAATCCTTGAATGCTGGTCACACCCAAGTTGGTTTTGTTTAAACAGAAGGCAATGCGTTTAGTGGCATTAATAGTGTCTCTTTTCTTTTTAAATCATTTCCAAATATAAGAAAATGGGCACATATAGACAGCTAATATACTCACACTGTCCTTCTTTCCTCACAAGACACAGAGGCATGTATATGGCTCAATTAGAGATTAATGTGCACACAGTGATGGTTTGACCCAGGATGACAACCACCTGTTTGCATATGAAATGGAAAAAATGTTTTGCTGTTTAGACATGACTTGGTGTTATTTGATTTTGGTCTGGCCTTGGGTTTGGAGAAGATTTCATGATCAGTTTCCCTTTTTCGGTTATGTTTCCTTATTTGCTAAAGATAAATGAAAGACTGAAGTCAAATGTAACCAGTCAAGTGAAAAGAGAGATATAAGGGGGCTGTTTCAATAGAGAGGCATGACGCAGCCATGAAAGCTGAGAACGAGCATACATCCTCTCACTAATCCATTTAACCTCCTCCATAATTCATGTTTAATAATGGTCTCCCTCTCTTCTCTTCTGACAGCAACTGAGAAGGTATTTATCAACAAGAAACATCCCTCCTAACTGAAAGCAAAGGTGAAACCACTAAAAAACAGCTACTAAAAGAAGCTGTTAGGTGGGACTAGACTAGAGGAACAGGATTTGTTTGCCAGAGGTCATGGTGTTGCAAATGTTTCACCTCTCGATTGTCTTCAAAAATTCTCTATTCTGCAAACCATGATGACCCAAATGAACTTAAATACAATGCTAGGCATAGTTCCTTCATAATGCTTTAGCAATGTATCGGTATAGACTAGTGTTAAAAAAGAAAAAGAAAAGTAGGACCTTGAATTGTGTGTGTGTGTGTGTGTGTGTGTGTGTGTGTGTGTGTGTGTGTGTGTGTGTGTGTGTGTGTGTGTGTGTGTGTGTGTGTGTGTGTGTGTGTGTGTGTGTGTGTGTGTTTGTGTGTGTGGGTGTGGGTGTGGGTGTGGGTGTGGGTGTGGGTGTGGGTGTGGGTTTGGGTGTGTGACACAAAGAGTGGGCAGGGTTTTACGTCAGGGCCCGGCCCTGTTCAGGGACACAGCTGTGGCATGTTGTCTTTCAGGAACTGGGATCCACATTCCAGCGTGAATGACTCCACGCCCAACAGCATCACATCTGATGTAGGTCAAATGATATTGGGAGTTTTGTGCATCTACTTTTCTTTTGATTGTGTTTGATATTCTAGATAAAAAGCTTATTTCATACATCAATGGAGCTTATTGCATCTTATGTATCCATGACTTGCAGCATCATGGTTGACAGTTTGCTATTCAGAACTAATTAGCGTGAGTATCTCCATGGGTTGTAACCAGGAGGCAATGGACAGATACACCTGAGGCTCAGGTGACAAATGAAACCTGTCCCCAGCTATGCTCGCTGTCATCCAAATCCTCTCATCACCTCACAATTTACATAGGTTTGCTGTCTTCCTATTGGCCAGCTGGCAGCCAAAGGGTGGAGTTGCATCTCGCACCACCAACTCGTAAGCGAAGGGGAGTGTCCAAAAATTTACAACGGAAGCTAATGTGGAGGGGGGGGGGGGGTTGAATGGGGATAGATATTCCCTTATGTTACCAAATGTAATGATAAAGTAACAAAATAGCTTCTTTGGTCTCTGCTGGGGGCTTAACAAGGTGAAACACAGAACCTCGATTGGCAGGAGGATGCATGTGATACTTGTTTCGTAAAATATCAAGCTGAGGATGGTCTGTGAAAGGAGGAGGAGCCGCTCTGTTGGATATCGAGTATCAATTCCAAAACTAGCATTTACATCCAATAAATCTCACTGATATCTCTTTTGCTCAGAGTGACCATGCTGACCTCAGCTGCTCTGACCCCAGTTATTTCAAGTTAAAACAGAGGAGTCCTTAAGTTGTAACAGAGCGACTAACCAGAGGAGGTCACAGAGTGTATTTCAATGCTGTTTTTCCATGACACCACAATATTGGTGTATGATGGTTTCAATGTCATATTTGTGTTTTAAGAAACCCAGTTCACCTCAGCTAAGCTCACCCTTGTGACGAGGAGTATACAGATGTTGCCCCTCTGAAAGAATATTTCTCTTGGCATTCATCTTCATTTTCATGTAATAATCCTGTTGTAATTACAGTTGATGGATCATCATCAAATGTTGGACTCTGGAATTGGAAAATCTTGAGTTAAGGTCTGTAACAAATAATTATTTCATCATGACACAAGACATTTTCTGACAATTTCTGAAGAGTTTCTAATGTTTGATTTGAAATGATTAAAATAGTGAGGAGAATAGCCAGTGACTTTTCATAAACTTTAATAATTTAATTTATTTTGCTGGTTGCTGTTGTACATTTTAGGAGGTCAATCACTAAGCAATTCTCGTGTCTTTAGTTTCAGGAATTCCATTTCCTGAGAGGGATTTGTGTTAAAATACTAATGCAGTCATATGTTTACAGTAATGGAATAGTAGAAAGAACCTCCTGTTTAGTGGGCCTAAGATTTGCAATTCAGCTGTAGCAGTTAATACAGGTCACTTTTTTCCATCTTGGCTGACCTTGTAGTGTTTCCTATGTCTGTGTTGGGCCGCAGCCACTGTAGGGAGATCCTCTATAATCCATGTCACATGAGCTACTGAGGGAGGGTTAAAAGTGAAATATTTAATTAAATTTGAAATGGAAACAAAATGCTGGGAAGATTGTGGGCGCCATTTCCTTTCTCTCATATACTAAGTCAAAAAAAGAGACTGGTTATGAACGCAAGTCTGTTTCAAAAAACCCTTTAAATAAATATGTATGAAGTGGTCTTCCTGTAGCTCATATCCTGTGTTAACACAACTTGTTTAAGGTGTTGGCACCTCATTTATTATTCAGATATGATCATGTCTCATTAGACAAATATAGTCCAGATAAGGAGAACCAAACCAATATGGACAAAAGGAGTGCATGGGTATGGAAAAGACTGATTTCCATCTGGCCTCAGAGGCACACATTCACACGCCTCTGTTAGGGCACTTTGTTATTCTCGGTCACTGCCTTCCTACACAAGACTGATAAGAAGCAGACTGAATATAGAAAAAGTCTGGGATCTGGGTCATAATACCACAGAGAGAGGCCCAAAAGCAGAGGGTGGGGGGCTGGTAATATTTGTGGATCTTGAGGAGGAAGGTTTATGGCTTAAGAAATATGCTGAGCATGTAAACAGTAACCCTGAGGGCTGAATGGTCCCACAGTCTCAGGTAAAGGTACAGAAGAAGTGCAACTTTTATTGATTTGCTAGATTGTGCATGAGAACACACACATCAATATTTGTTTTAGGTCTTTCCAAAAAAAGGAGATATATTATCAAATAAGGAATAAACGATTATAAAGTAATGCTCGAAAAAAACGATCAACATTGCTATCCGCTTTTTTTATTTTTCCTCTTTTCTTGGATTGTCTTATTTAGCTAGTTTGAAGTGGTGTGACAAGAACAGGATCCAGTCAAGCAAGAAGCTCCACTCTTGGGGATTGACCCTCCCCTGTGGGGTTGGACAGATGTTTTTTCTCACAATCAATCAGTTATCTACCATGGATCTATTTAGTTGCGGCCCTTTTACTATAGACTTACATGATACAACTTTGTATTCCAACATATTTGAAGTGTGTACTTTCATATATAATTTTTTTTATTTGCATTCACAAAGCCCCACTATATACCTGATAAGGTACATCAAATTACATTCTCTTTACAGTATATTAAATCTACTCTGTTTTGGCTGTGCGAAAGGGTTTCCTTCAAATGCACTGGCAACGATGCCTTAAGAAAAGGCCACCAAACTATCATATTGTTTTGAGGACATCTGTAAATCTCTCATAATAGTATACTTTACAAGGTCTTTGAGGGTTCAGATATGGGCAAAGTAGTGATACTGCACTTTGCAAACACAATATATACTTTAACATTAAGATGTATCACTTCAAAATAAAGTTGTATTAAACATTATACAGTTATACGGTTTAAAGTTGACTTGTTGTAGTATTTTGTTATGGTAGTCTTAACATATTTTGTAATTTTTCTGTTTTTTTTTTACTTTGCATGTATGTATTTTCCTTTTCATTTGTTTAATATTTGCATCAAACACCAAGACAAATTGTTTGTATGTGAAACAGCTAATTTGTCATCAATCTACCTGACACAAAGTAAATTAGCGCATCTTTTACCATATTATTGGAACGTTCTGCTGTGTAATAGTTGATTTTTTTACACTTTAATTTGTTGATGTTGATACTTATATAGGCTACATTAACTTAAGTTTTAAACAGCTGTACTTTTTTTGCACTCTGAGTACCTCTTCATCCAGACACATCAATCAACATGATTCTAAAGGTCATAAGGTCAGCACACACGTTTTCCCCTGGTTTTCCCCCTGCTATTATTTGTGTATGTGGCGCCCTCTAGTGGTTAAAAGGAGCAGCACACCCCCCTCCCCCGTCCCTCTGCTCAGGTGAGCTGGTAAATGTTTCACCTGCATGTCATGACGTCACGGCACCTTCAGGAAAGAGAAACGCAGGAGTCGCGATCAACTCAGGCTGATAAATGTTTCTAGACTGGATAGCAAGACAAACATTTACACAGTGAAGACCCCGAGTTGAACTTTAATCAGAGTTTGTGTGCTTTTTAGACTGTCGTGCTGCTCTTCTCTGGTTACAAACACGATGTCTGCCTCTGCTATATTCGTGCTGGATCTGAAGGGGAAGGTAAGATTAATGTTGATTGTAGACACTTACAATTGCTCATTTTCAGCAGCACACATTACAACACAGCCCTTTTATTTATACTACGAAGCTGTTCAGCTGGAAGTTTAACTGTTGCTTTAACTGTTAAACATTAATGGCTCATGCTTCGTTAAAAATTAATCAAGAGTCTGCGACACAATCATTCATTGGCCTTTCTGCTTACTTCCGGATACATGCCTGTCAGATAAAATGCAGGCTGTTCAGTTAAATAACTTCAGTGAATGTGAACAATGGTGTCGCAGCACCTGTAGCCTTCAGTCATAGCATTTGTGTCACCATAGTTGTGTTGTCAGTGCACAGATATCTCTTTCTCTTCAAACAGGAAGTGTAACATGACACACAAGTTAGAGTGTAACTGAGAAATGGGAGCACACATGGTTTCAGGTGTTGTGTGTGAGACCAAAGGGTGTGTTACTCTGTAAAACAAACACATGTTACATTTCCTTTAATCCAAGCAAGCTGCAGTAGGATGAGATTGTTGGATCTTCAGCAGGTGTAAAGGTTGAACATCCATCTTATCTTAGAGATCCTATCCTTCCGTTAAAATATCGTAGGTCATTGTTCTTAACGTAGATATGGTCTGCAGACTTACAGGGGTAGATGACAAAATATATAATTCCCAATTACTATTTGTTTTGTCTACTGTTCTAAATCAGTACATCAACGCCTTAGGGCCAGTGCAATACGTTTATATTTAATGCATCTCAGTCGGGTACAACATATAAACAACATCTTATTAAAATGTAGTTTTAGCCTCGTCAGTTCTGAAGAATCCACATGAGGTGTATCTCGGGCTCATTTTCCTTATTGTTTATTCTGATGATATCACAAAGTAACTTGGTTTGTCCCACTTATCTGTCCCACTAACCCCAAACATACTCAATTTACCATCACATTAGAGAAATAGAAACTGAACATTGTTACTAAAGAGATGCTGGAATTAAAAAAATGACTTACTTATTTTACTATATACACCTCTATATACACCTAGAATTACCTAATCAGTGCACTGAGTAAATAATATGAAAATTGTGATAAAAAAGATTTTGCTCAACAATTTCAATATTCTCTTCCCGCTCAGGTGTTGATTTGTCGGAACTACAAAGGTGATGTGAACATGGCGGAGATCGACCACTTCCTGCCTTTACTCATGCAACAGGAAGAGGAGGGGCTTCTCTGCCCTGTTCTGTCACACGGCAACGTCCACTTTATGTGGATCAAACACAGCAACCTCTACCGTATCCTTGTCCTAAATATTTCTGGCAATCATTAGTTATATATAGTTAAATAATAACTGTGTCTAGTCAGTATTGAATTACATCCTTAAAAGTATGGAAGTAAGCAATAACAGTGATCAACAGTAATTTGTAGAATACACCTTGACCTGATCGTGCACAGTGGTGGCCACTACTAACAAGAACTCCAACGCCTCCCTTGTGTACTCCTTTCTATACAAAATTGTCGAGGTGAGTCAAACGTACACTACTGCTTAATGTTTGTGTAACCTATATATTTTTCATTCTGATTTGCAATGATAAACATCCATCTATCTATCTATCTATCTATCTATCTATCTATCTATCTATCTATCTATCTATCTATCTATCTATCTATCTATCTATCTATCTATCTATCTATCTATCTATCTATCTATTTGTGTAAAGAGCCGGTAAAAGTGGGCAGTTAGAGAGAGTGCTAATGTAAACTAAAAGCTGGCAGTTACTCAAAGCCAACACTGATGAGGCTGATGTGTGTTATGTGTATCATTCAGGTGTTCACAGAGTACTTCAAAGAGCTGGAGGAGGAGAGCATTCAGGATAATTTTGTGGTTGTCTACGAGCTGTTGGATGAGCTTATGGACTTTGGATTCCCTCAGACTACCGACAGCAAGATCCTACAGGAGTGAGACATCAAAAGATACTTACATTCTGTATAGAGATATAAAACATATTTATATGAATAAGAGTGTGCTGTTATTAATCACAAGACCTTTTTTTTTTTTTGCTTCCCTTGCAGATATATTACTCAGGAAGGTACCAAGCTCGAGGTGGCAAAGTCCAAGGTGCCGACCACCGTCACCAACGCCGTCTCCTGGAGGTCAGAGGGTATCAAATACAAGAAGAACGAGGTCTTTATTGATGTCATTGAGTCCATCAACGTACTGGTAGGATGCAGGGCTCATTCTTATAATTCTGGTACAATAAGGTTAAATTGTATTATTTTTGCTTGTATTACTTTTACAGAGGTGAGGCACATTTTTATTATGCAAAACAAATTAAAGTGGGAGCCAATACTGCATAGATTTTCTTTAAAGTAAAAATATATTCAAGAGCAGGATAAGGATGTAGTGTTTTCTTTTGTTTTTGTGATAAGGATTTAGCTGTTTAACATCAGATATTTGCTGCCTCTGACTTCACCATCCTTAGCAGTGATAGTAGAGGAGGTATAGTAGTGTCTCAATGTCACAGTACAAGAAGACAACAAAGTTAATTTGACTTTCAATGTAACCTTGTATAATTCAACTATATTATTTATTATCTGCTTGGATTAAATCCCATTTTCATAATACATTTTTTTTTTAAATTATATTTATTTCATTTGACCTCAAGTCAAACTTTTTTAGCACGTTTAGAACAGCCGCAGTTGACTAATGTTACTTTGACACAATATCTTGGTTTTTTTCTGAGCATTCTTTTTATATTTTATTGTCTCACTTAAAATAGGATTGGTATGATATATGTATCTATATTTATTCACCACTCTATGGTTTGTTCAGGTGAATGCCAATGGCAGTGTGATGAGCAGCGATATCGTGGGCAGCATCAAGCTGAAAACCATGCTCTCTGGGATGCCTGAGCTGCGACTGGGCCTCAACGACCGAGTGCTCTTTGCTCTCACCGGACGTACGTCTACAGCCATAACATTATTATCTTTGACTCTATTCTTCTAGATATATCTGTAGCTCTGTTGACCATTAAAGTAATTCCACTGATAGTTTTATTTTGTGTTCAGGTGACAAAGGAAAAACAGTGGTGATGGAAGATGTAAAGTTCCACCAGTGTGTCCGTCTCTCTCGCTTTGATAGTGATCGAACAATCTCCTTCATTCCTCCAGACGGGGAGTCTGAGCTCATGTCTTACCGCATCAATACCCATGTAAGTCCAATTAATTACAAAAATAATTACCACCATGTATTTATGCTTAAATGCTTATTGTTAAAATGTTCATTAATACATGTATTTGTGTCACTTACATTTCCCGCATAATGGTTCACACATTGCATTTCTAACAAGCTATAAAGCAGAAGTCCTGGAGATACATGTCTGTTTAGATGGTATTTTGCAAAGGATATAGATAAGAAACTATTTTGAATGAAATAAATGAAACGAATAAATATCTTATTATAATATTATAATAACTTTGGGCATGAGCAGAAATAATGAGTCTAGTAGTACATCTAAGATAAGGTTTATTTTATTGATCCAAATTTGGATATTTTTTAGGAAAGCCTTATTAACCCTTATAGTGCTATGCATGTCATATTATTTTGATTAATATTATTAGTACTGTTTTTGATTGTAAAGTTGTAGGATGAAACTCTAATCTTCCCCCTTACAGGTGAAGCCTCTGATATGGATTGAATCCGTCATAGAGAAATTCTCTCACAGTCGAGTGGAAATCATGGTTAAGGTACTGGCCACATTTATTGTCTAACTACACGAGCAACAAGATAAAACATTTTTTTTTAAATATATTGTTTCACTGGAGATATATACTTTTAAAAACAAGTAAACTAAAAATAATAATTGGTTAATAATATAGGTTATCTCATACTTGTTTCAGTTGAGTTCATTTTCCATTGCATTGGATTAGCTTTACAGTAACAGTTCTTTGTTTTTTTTGTAGGCAAAGGGACAATTTAAAAAACAGTCTGTGGCAAATAATGTGGAGGTGAGGGTCCCCGTCCCCAGTGACGCTGACTCCCCCAAGTTCAAAACCAGCACAGGCACAGCCAAATACGTGCCTGAGAAGAACATGGTGGTGTGGACCATCAAGTCTTTCCCCGTAAGAAATTCACAACTCTGTTTGTTACACGTAAATATTCTTTCCATGTTTCTTCGTGTCTTTCTAATCAATTTTGTCTGGGTGTGCATCCATTTATCCATTCAGGGAGGTAAAGAGTTTCTAATGAGAGCTCATTTTGGTCTGCCAAGTGTGGAGAACCATGAGCTAGAAGGGAAGCCTCCCATTACAGTGAAATTTGAAATCCCCTACTTCACAGTCTCAGGAATACAGGTTTGTGTGTGTTTATGCTATGTCTCCTTTAATTGTCAAACATGATCCCAGAGATAGAGCCTCTGGTAGAATAGGTCGAGTCCATTTAAAAGCAAAACACAGGAATATGAATCAGATCCTCATGTATGTTTTTAATGTCAATATGGACAATTTTAAAGCTGTAAGCACAACCTGAGAGGATCAATTTGTATTGGGCGTCTACAGTTTTCAGCCTGTGGATAGTCAAGTCAGGTCATGAAGGGCTGATATTGTGTGCTCAGCAAACTAGATATAATTGAAATTGCTGAGTCATGTTTCTTGCCTCAACATGTTGGTTTCTCTTTCAACAGGTGCGGTATATGAAGATCATTGAAAAAAGTGGTTATCAGGCTTTACCATGGGTCCGGTACATTACACAGAGTGGAGGTATAATTATTCTTATTTATAATCAAATGACCTACTGTTTTCAGAACATATACAAATATGATGTGATATGGGTGCACAAGTTCAATCTCCTTAATTTAACATTAACATTTGTTCTCTTTTCATTTAGACTACCAGCTGAGGACTAATGTGTAAAGCCTGCCAGAAGAACATGAATAATCACTCTAACTGGACTGAAAGAGTCTTTTAAATTTCAGCAGCTCAATTTAATGTCAGCTATTTTGTTTTATGATATCTGTGTGCAGCTTGATTTTAATGTGTTCTATTGTGGGACAACTGCAAATTATTTAAATGCTTAATGAAATGATTCATTTTAAAACAAATCTTTACAACTGGCCTTTGTATTTTTGTTGTGCCCCTTTTGTTTGTTTCATGAGTTTACAACCACATAAGGGTAGTTTTTGTGATCACATTTTATACGTGCCTTGTGCAATCACAGTAACTAAATTCCGCCTAAAATTAAAAACGTACACCCGCCTTTTTTCAACACTTGCCTCTGGAGAAATACAACCTAAGGTCAGAAATGTGAATGAAGAGCCTTTGAAGATATCAACGTATACAAATCGCCCGCTTTCTTCGCTTCGAGCTCTGATTGGTCGACTGCTGCTGTTACCACAGTGATGGTGAAGTAACAGAGTTGTAATCCCGCCTCTTTTACCCTATTTGGAAGAGCAACACCCTCTAGGCAAGCTATGATTGGTCAGCCTATGTCCACTCCAATGTTTGTAAATTGTAGTCTTGATACACCGCTGTGTGGATCTCAGCGCGCAAATGTATTTTCTAATGTTGATAACCTTTCCTTGTTTGGATTTAATTTAAAAAGTACTGGTCTTTAAAAACAGCGGGATAGAAAATCATCTCGGCGTTCTGGATCTTAAGGAACCTAACAAGGTATGCGTAAAAGCTCTCTGGTTTGTTCTCTTGTTGTTAGTGTTAGCGGTTAGCCTGGTTGCTAATTGTTTGTAAGATATAGTGGACGTGACTTGTATGTCTCTGATGTTATAACACATGTTTTCAGAGCCATGTTGTTTAAACGAAAGATTTGTAGAAACGACCTGATGTAACATTACGCTAGTACAGTCGGATAACATGGCGTCAACGGGGAACTGAATCTTACGTTAGCCGGATGCTGTAGTAGCTAGCTAGCAAAGTCTAGCTTCCTGAATCCTGACCTCTTTACAGTCCATTCTACGTTTATTATTACCTCCACAACAAGTCCATGGTTGTGGTTTCGTTTTAACTGTTGTACATCTCCTGTTGACCAGGCAGAAAGACAGACTATAATGGTCCTAAATCAGATGGATGACGGTAAAGCTTTGACGGCGGCGGCAGCCAAAGGAGACCGGAGCGAGGTGCGGAGGATCCTGGAGGAATGCAGAGTGCACCCTGATAATCTCAATGAATTTGGCAGGACTGCACTACAGGTGAGGACCACAGCCCTATGAGTGTTGATAAAGGTTTCTTATTAATTGAGGTATTGACTTAACAAATACATATCATGTAGAAAAACGTTAGTCCAGTCCAGGTGGTTCTTCTGTTAAATGTCCCTCTCCTTTCCTCTTGAGATAACAGTAGCCTAATATGGTTATCTTGGACAGTTTCCTGTTATGAATAAGTTAAAGTGCCGTGTATTTAAGTTAAAACCCTGTTTTATGTTATACGATATATATCACTTCAAAAATAATGCCCCAATCCGAGTACTGAGGGATTTGATATTTGGGTAATATATTTAAGCGGCTGTGACGCACTGGGTTATTGCGCTGATCTTCAGCCTTGCTTAGGCAACACATTTCACCCGAAATTGCTCCTGTGGGTATTGTCCACAGTATTCAATGTATTACATGTCTAATATATGTAATATGTGTTGTAAAGCGCTAAAATAAACGTCATGTATTATTATTCATTAATTCATTATATGTGGGCAACACTGACATCGCATGCAAACAAGATACCCTCTAGCTATTTCTGGAACATTTTACGTTTTGACCAAAAAAGAGGATAAACACTCAGTTGCCACTTTATTAACTTCACTTTGAACTAATTGTAGTCCAATACAACCAATCGGCCTTAATAAGTGTTATAATCAATTCGTTTTGTTAAACGTTGGTCTTTTGTAGAGGCTCTTTATAGTGCTGTCTAACTGTGTTGTTACACAGTGTTGCTTCTAATACTAAATAAATACTATGTATACAATCAAGAACAAAGCGAAAGTATTGCTGCATTGTTCTCTTTATAATTTTGTTTGTAGATCATCTTTTGAAAAGTTCAGTTCCCAAAATGTCAAAATAGAGAAGAATATTCAAACGATAATCCAGATCTCTAGATGCAACCAATAATACCAAAACATTTGCAATAGCTAATTAAGTCAATACATAATAATAGATGAAGTTAATAAAAATGAGAACTGACTGAAAAATATATCTGTATTTTTTGTAATGTCATTAACCCTTTACACAGTTACTGTTTTTATGAATGTATTCTCCTTGGTTTAAATTGAACAGATCTTCTAATATTTTCCTTCATGGCTTAAATGATAAATGTATTCTGGTGTAGTTATTTCTGTGGACGTCCTTAACAGGAAGATGTATTTGAGAGGATCTAATGTTACAAATAGCGCTTTAAGCACAGCTGCTGAATTTCTCTCTTTCCCTCTTTAATATCTGTTACAGGTGATGATGATGGGGAACTCAAAGGTTGCGAGTTTGCTTTTGGAAAAAGGAGCAAATCCCAACGTCCAGGACAAGCATGGGATAGCACCCGTCCATGATGCAGCCCGGACAGGATTTCTGGACACTCTGCAGGTTCTGGTGGAGTACGGTGCTTCGGTAAACGTCCCTGACATGAAGGGCGCCCTGCCCATCCACATTGCCATCAAGGAAGGCCACCGAGATGTTGTGGAGTTCTTGGCACCGCGTTCCGACCTGAAGCACGCCAACATCAGTGGTCAGACAGCAATAGATGTGGCCCGAGCTTCGTGTGCGCCTGATATGATTGAATTGCTTTACTCTCACATTCATAGTTAGTCAGGGTTCTGGGGTGCTTTTGGGTGACCCTAACCAATCTTTTTTTGTTTGTCAAACCTGGTGACTTGAATTCATTGCTGTGTAAAGGATTCTTTTTTTGTTAATAGTGGCTCAGCCTTAATATGTGACGCAGGACATTTTGTTCTGGCAGCTTATTGTCAGTGGATGGGTGACTATATACAGTAGACACCTCTTTTGCACAGTGCAATTCAGGCACCTTATATTTCCCTTTGAATTGGGAGTGCACATTTTGTAGATAGTTGCCCCATTGAATTGCATTATTTCCATTGTGTAACAGTCGAAACCTTGCATGTGTTTTTAAACACTTTTACAGAACTTGACATGGTGCACCCTGATTGCTTTTCATAGTTTTGTTTCTCTTAATTAGATGTACTTTGAATTTACCCTTATTTATTTTTTTTGATGTAACTTTGTAAATAGCAACATTTATTGTGATTTGTTGAAATGTTATTTATATAAAGACTATAAAGTGAGATTATTCACTTTACTATTTGAAGAAGAAAACACAAAATAAAGTGTTGAACTTGAAGTACAGATCTGAGTGTTTTATTTTTAACCGTGTTCGTTACCATGAAGTTGACTAGACCCTCATGTACACTGACGTCCGGACTGCAGCTACCATTGAGGATAGTCAATTCTGTAATTTCTCAGACTGATTGGCTTTTATAACCGTGGCTTATATATGATGCTTTTTTACTTATATTGAAATATATATTATATATTGTTTTCTTTTATTTGGGTGGCAGTAGGGTCCACAGTGATTATAATTAAGATAAAACAACATTCTGCTGCATACAGTGGGGCAAAAAAGTATTTAGTCAGCCACCAATTGTGCAAGTTCTCCCACTTAAAAAGATGAGGCCTGTAATTTTCATCCTAGGTATACCTCAACTATGAGAGACAAAATGAGAAGAAAAAAAAATCCAGACAATCACATTGTCTGGATTTTAAAGAATTTATTTGCAAATGATGGTGGAAAATAAGTATTTGGTCAATAACAAAAGTTAATCTCAATACTTTGTTATATACCCTTTGTTGGCAATGACAGAGGTCAAACGTTTTCTGTAAGTCTTCACAAGGTTTTCACACACTGTTGCTGGTATTTTGGCCCATTCCTCCATGCAGATCTCCTCTAGAGCAGTGATGTTTTGGGGCTGTCGCTGGGCAACACAGACTTTCAACTCCCTCCAAAGATTTTCTATGCGGTTGAGATCTGGAGACTGGCTAGGCCACTCCAGGACCTTGAAATGCTTCTTACGAAGCCACTCCTTCGTTGCTCGGGCGGTGTGTTTGGGATCATTGTCATGCTGAAAGACCCAGCCACATTTCATCTTCAATGCCCTTGCTGATGGAAGGAGGTTGTCACTCAAAATCTCGCGATACATGGCCCCATTCATTCTTTCCTTTACACGGATCAGTCGTCCTGGTCCCTTTGCAGAAAAACAGCCCCAAAGCATGATGTTTCCACCCCCATGTTTCACAGTAGGTATGGTGTTCTTTGGATGCAACTCAGCATTCTTTCTCCTCCAAACACGTCTAGTTGAGTTTTTCCAAAAAGTTATATTTTGGTTTCATCTGACCATATGACATTCTCCCAATCCTCTTCTGGATCATCTAAATGCTCTCTAGCAAACTTCAGACGGGCCTGGACATGTACTGGCTTAAGCAGGGGGACACGTCTGGCACTGCAGGATTTGAGTCCCTGGCGGCGTAGTGTGCTACTGATGGTAGCCTTTGTTACTTTGGTCCCAGCTCTCTGCAGGTCATTGACTAGGTCCCCCCGTGTGGTTCTGGGATTTTTGCTCACCGTTCTTGTGATCATTTTGACCCCACGGGGTGAGATCTTGCGTGGAGCCCCAGATCAAGGGAGATTATCAGTGGTCTTGTATGTCTTCCATTTTCTAATAATTGCTCCCACAGTTGATTTCTTCACACCAAGCTGCTTACCTATTGCAGATTCAGTCTTCCCAGCCTGGTGCAGGTCTACAATTGTGTTTCTGGTGTCCTTTGACAGCTCTTTGGTCTTGGCCATAGTGGAGTTTGGAGTGTGACTGTTTGAGGTGGTGGACAGGTGTCTTTTATACTGATAACGAGTTCAAACAGGTGCCATTAATACAGTTAAAGAGTGGAGGACAGAGGAGGCTCTTAAAGAAGAAGTTACAGGTCTGTGAGAGCCAGAAATCTTGTTTGTTTGTAGCTGACCAAATACTTATTTTCCACCATCATTTGCAAATGAATTCTTTAAAAATCAGACAATGTGATTTTTCTCATTTTGTCTCTCATAGTTGAAGTATACCTAGGATGAAAATTACAGGCATCTCTCATCTTTTTAAGTGGGAGAACTTGCACAATTGGTGGCTGACTAAATACTTTTTTGCCCCACTGTACATGTTTTTGCTTTTACTGATTTGTTTTTAATTGGCTCTTTTTCTTGGGAACTATAATGCCTATAATGATATTTTAAATGTAATTAATTGCAGGAAACTTAATGACTTAGCAACAAAGGGCGCCGAGTAGACATTGCTTTAATTTGGGGGAATAGGTGGGTGATGAAAAGGGCTTGGAATCACTGACAAACATATTTTTTGTATTTGCAAGTCTTAACAATCTGATAATCTAAATACCTTTTAGTACTGAAAACAAACAAAAAACACTTAAATCACAACTTTAAATTCATTTAGGATTATTTGGCCTTTGTTAAACCATTGTAACACCATTTTCCTTTTCATAATCTAATGTATTATCAGTATTGTGTTAGCTACATGAATCCTCAAGTGTTCAGCACTTCTCCAAGGTGATTCATGAAGGGCATTCATAATAACTGCACACTGGAATGCACTGCACAGTGAAAACCCTCTCAAAGGTCATGCAGATAGCAGGATGGAAACTCAAAATGAATGAGGGCCCTGTTGTCTTGAGGTTTGTAGGTAACGGTGGCACAGTTTGCTGATGTTTGTGAGGGCAGATATAGTACAATGGGTATTCTGTTTGCTTGTGTGCCATGGGCCAACTACACTGTCAGAGAAAGGAGATACAGTTCAACCACTGTGCTGCTGGGCCGCAGAGAGGACCTGCAGGCTGTCACAGAACATGTACTACTTGTGTACAATAAAAGTACAATTTGATGCAGTATTTTTACTTGTAATGGAGTGTTTTCTTTTGTTACAGTGTGGTATTGCTTTAAAATACGGATTCCAACACTGTAGTCTCCATTTTCATATTGTTTTTACCTTTCCCTTTCAGATTTACATAGACGCTTTAGCTGGGAGATGCACAGTCCAACCACATTATTTGAATTGAGAGCATTAACTATTCTACTGGAGCAGCTCCACGTTAAATACCTAGTTGTTCTTCAGCTCTAGTTATTGAGGAGTAATTTACTTCCACACCAATTTTCTCCCAACAAGTCGTCCTTCTCTGTCTTTTGTGCTTCCACTATATTATTTTGTGTTATAAAGTCACACAAATGATTTTCCAATATACACACACAAAACCGTTTTTAAAGATGATATTCTCAGACAGCCCTGCCTTCTGCCACCAGGTAGAGCTCCCTTTCTTCACAAAAAACAAATGTGGGTGTATGCTGGATGTGCAAACGCTCTCTGTGTAAACCCTGGTGTGTTTCGTTCGTCCTGCAGGTTGGGAGGGTTTCAGTAACAGTGACTCGTTTGCAAACAGCAAGAAGTAGTAGGAGTAAACAAGAAAAACCAGTATGGGGCTACTCCCCCACTCAAACAGATACAGGAGTGCTGGAACACATATCATTACATGTTACATGTTAGACGCTTTTATCCAAAGCAGGAGCAATTTGGGGTGAAGTGTCTTTCCCAGCAACACAACGACATGCTGACTGCAGTGGGGTTTGAACCTGTGCTCCCCTGATCCGAACACCAACGTACTAGTCCACTACGCAGCCTCCCATCCCATGATGAAACAGGGGAATACGACATGTTATTAGAAATGAGAGAAGGAATGAACTGTTTAACAAACCTGTCTGACTGACTGCATGTGAACACTTTGTTTTTAAACTCAGACCCCTCTTCCAAAAGGATGCTCATTGACCTCTTTAAAAAGCAGCATCCACATACACAAATATTGGCATCTAAATGGATATTCTATAAATCATTGAAGTAATTTGTATGTGTTCTATTTGTAAATAGTACTATTTTTTTGGGATGGGAGCATGGTATCGAGACACAATTTAAAATACTACAATTTATTATAATACACATATTTATACAAAGAATTGAAGATTGGGGATTTGCATCTTACAATATACAGATTACAATATACACACCTTTACAAATATACATTTTTCATGATATTTTCATGATATATTATATATATTTTCATATTTCTTGACATACTATACTAAGACTTTTTCCTGATATTTTCGACAGACAATAATATGACCTTGTTCATATTTTTCGAGATACTATATTGTGATTTTTTTTGGTTTACCATTTTTGTACATATAGTATCATATGACTATACCTTTATTGCTGCACTATAAACTATAACTTTATACCCTACAATAACAATTGCTATTGCTCTTCTCAAATGTGTCAAATTTCACACTGACATTTTTTTCTATTTTTCGATATACTATATTATTACTTTTTTCGACGTGCTATACTGTACTTTGACTTTTTTCAAATGTTTTTACACATATATATTATTGCTTTTTTTCAATGTTTTCGACAGACTGTCTTATGACTTCTTTAAATAAATATTATAGTAAAGTTTGTCATAACAAATAATACAAAAAACTCAGTTTAGTTATAAGCCTTATAGATCTTTTAAACAAACACTGTATATTAAAGTCATGTGTGAAAAAACCCAACGAGCCAACCGTCTTGGAAACACAACATGTTTTTCTTAATAAGGCCTACAATGATGCAATCTCATTAGTTTTATTTAGAGTCTTTTTCAGTTGCTCACACACACAAATCTCACATCAAGCATACTTATTTAAACTCCCACTCAAAGAGCAAAACCTCAGCTCAAATCTCCAAAACTCTAAACACATTTTCACACTCTGCACCCAATTTGCAATTCAACTTGACACGTTTTCAAAACACTGCACACGGTTCTCTAAGTAAGACACAGAGATCACACATATTCACTTGTTTGCCATTTCCAAAACACTGCCATTAAAAATGCTACACACATGAACCAATAAACAAACACACGTGCCAAATGACCATAAACACCAAACTGCTTTATTGTTGACTCAGCAATCAGGATGTAAGCACTGGAAAAAACTTTACACAACTGTAACTATGTGTTGTGCATGAATGTTGCACACATTTGTTTTGGAGAAAGTATAACAACGGTATATTTGTGTTTCTGCACATATTTTTGTAAACTTGAACAATCTTTATATGCAGAATTCTCTACATACACAACGCCATAAAAGATGAGAGTGCTTTAGATAAAGCACCACAGTGTGTAGTTGGTTGGGCAAAGTGTCTTGTACTATAAGATAAGTGTGTGCCATTTGGTGCAAAAGTTTGGTTTTGCTGAGTGTTTATGTAGTTTTGTGTGCATTGCTTCATTTTGGAAGATATACGAGGTGTTTTGCACTTTGTAAATTGTTTTTACTGTTTTGACAAAATGAGCCCTGTTGTCAAAAAAATGTGTTTTAGCAATTGAAAAAAACTGTTATGCTGGTGAATCACTTTACTGCCCCTTTAGAGAGTAATAGAAATAGGTAAATGATTGACAAAGAATTATGACAATGTCACCTCCTTTGTCAATAAAGAAAACAAACGTAATTCTTTCTCAAGACCTTGGGAATCGTGTTGCCGTGTGGGAAGGTCAGTGTGTGCTCCATTTATACTTTCGTGAACTGACGGACATGATCCCATTTTGTAGCGATGCAAGCCAGGACCTGCACTAATGTTCAGGCTGGAAAGTCTTGACTGAAGTACACAGAGATAACTTAGGGGGAAAGAAAGAAAGAATGTGGGACGGAAGGAATTGTGCCCTTGTTTGTTTGAGAGCACCTGGACAAAGACATTTCCAAAGAAAATATAAATCATATAGAAATGTAAACAACTACTGTTTAATACTTCCTCAAACTACAAATGAGCAAATATAGATGTGAGCAACTTTAAGTGCATAACATTTCCTGTTTCAGTACTATGTGTTTGCCCCACAGTACGATGTGCGAAATATTCAATCAAATAAACAAGAAATAATTCCCAATTATTGACTTTAAACGCCTGATTGGGCAAAAAAAGGAAGTAACAAATAAAGAATAAAGAGTGAAGACTACTTTATATTTGTTCAACGTATCACCCATAACCAAAGAGAATATATGAATGCATTTTAAAGACAGTGGTTTTATCTCCTCTTTGTTCATTATTATATGATTTTATGCACAATAAATATCATGCAGACTTCTGATTCATAATCCCATTTTACCATTTCAGTGAGCATATAAACAGTGAGGTGAAAACCTTTTATTCTGCTATTGAAAGGCCTTTTCTCCTTCTGCCTAACAGGGAGCAACATGAGACCGCACTGTGGGAAACTCTTCTCCAGGCTGTAAAACCCGTCCAACAGGATACAGCGCGGTTAGATATCCCTTGAGTTTTGCTCTAAAGAACCTACAAAATATTCAGTAAAGAGGAGGGACGCTAGAACAATTTGAAGGTCAAGTCATGCTCGCTGTCGAATTCTTTTCTTGTCCACAGTATTATCAATCTGCCCTTGAATTTAAAACATGTCTGATAATATTAGTGTATGCACTAAGTTCATGAACAATCCAAGTAAGTAAGGTATTTACAGGACACATACACTTTGTAAAATATTTATTTAAAAAAGGTAGTTTTTAAGAAAATGCATAGAAAAACGTTCAAAATGATGTTTCACTCTAACACAAATTTGAACACACATTTCATGATAACAGTTATTATAAATACGTTTTGCAGTGTTTGTGTATCCTTTAGTAGTCAGTTATAGTTTTGTTTTCCCTTTTCATGCTTTTTTTATGTGAGAAATTGGCACGGTCCCTTTTCTGACCAATATGCTACACTGAGAAAAGAAAAGTCCATGGGAGCCTTTAGCCACACCCTCAGCTAGAAGAAGTCAACTTGCTCCGCACATCTGAAGGCATCAGATCCAGCAGGTTGTCCTCCGCAATCAGTCCACTGAGACTTAGCAGGGGACACTCCCCTATCTCCACAGGTAGAGACTCCAGACGGTTCCCTTTAACCTCCAGCCGTACCAGCTGGACCAGGCTGGAAACTCTAGAGCTGAGATACGACAGGCAGTTGTTTCCAAGAGCCAAGGTCTTAAGCCTCTTGCAGGAGAACAGCTCCTCTGGCAGCGTCTCTAAAGAGTTGAAGGCAGCGGAGAAGAACTGAAGGCCCTGCAGGATGCCCACCTCGGGAGGGAGAGAGGTGAGCTGGTTGTGGGAGACATCGAGGTGCCTGAGTTTGGTGCAGTAAAACAGCCGAGAGGGAAGCTTTCGGAGCTTGTTCCAGCTGATGTCGAGCATCTCCAGGGTGTGCAGCTTACTGATATGTTCAGGGATGTAAGCAATTTTGTTGTGCCACAGTTTTAGTGTCACTAAACGGTGGCAGTGCTGCAAGCTCAAAATCTCCTCCACAGTGGAAAGTTTGTTTTCCTTCAGGTCCAACTCCTGCAGATTGTTCAAACTGAAGACGGCACTTGGGATGCGCTCCAACTCGCAGCCCACTAACTCCAAGGAGACTATGTTGGTTAACTTCTTCAAGCTGCTAAAGGCTTGGAGCTTGACACCTTCATTGTAGATGCACAGATGCTGCAGCTGTAATGCAACATCCACTACGCTGGGAGGGATCTTAGTGAGGTTGGAGCGGAGAGAAAGGAATCTCAGAGCTCTGAGCTCTCGAAGGGAATCCAGAGAGGCACTTTTGGACAACTCATTGGTTAAAGGACCATTCAGATGTAACTCTTCCAAGCTCTGCAGGGTGTACATCCACATAGGAATCTCGTCTAAACTTTCAAAATCTAGACACAGGACCTTTAAATGCGCCTTGAGGTGGTTGAGGGCCGGCAGATGGAGCTTTGCAGGGCAGAAGATCAGCGATAACTCCCGCAGAGATTCAAGCTTTGCCACACTAGCTGGGATGGTGACGTTTTTAACCTGCTCCAGTTTGAGTGATTCCACTTCAGTAATCTCAAAGACGGTGTCGGGGAGACCCGGCAACATTAACAGGTGGAGCTCCAACTGGTTTTTGGCGTTCTTGGTGAGGCGTGAACGCAGCTTTTTGGCGGTCCACTCGTAGTTGAGGTTTAACTGATAGAGATGGCTCTCGCTGACCTCAGACAGAAAGACGGCAAACCTTTTAGAGTAAAGAGCATCATATTGGTCCACAAGGTGCAGGAGGAATGCAAAGTCATTCTTCACGTCCGGTATGTCGTTAATGCCCGTCTCCAGGCGGACCTGCTCAAAGGAGTACTCCTTCAGAGGTCTGTGGAACTGCCAGTACAGCGTGTAGATGCAGAGAAGTCCAAACACGCCCACAAAGCAGATATAGCAGTAAGCAAGCTTGGAGAAAAGATGGGCTTTGTTGTGGTTACAGCAAAAGATATCAAACCCAGTCAGCTCGGGAGGAACATAACAGCGCACTACGATCTCAATTTTTGGTACCAGCACTGCAGTGTAGATGATGATTATTAGAAACTTGAAGACTTTAAGTGACGTTTGTAGCACATACATGACATACAAGATGTCTGCTTCCTCTACATGAGTCCTGAACTTCTTCACCTTTTCAAACAGAGCTTTGGCCTGCTCTCCTTCCTTCTTATCCAAGACAGAGGCGGCCGACTGGGGCTCCATGCTTTTCTTTTCTGGATTCGACTTGACAGAGGCGGAGCGAAGAAGCACCACAGTCTCATCATCATCTGCTCGTCGTTCTGGGGGATCTTTTGACATGGTGTTCCTTCTCCAATTGACCAGTTTCTCCTCTCCCCTTTCCTCAGAAACCTCACTCAGGGCTCTCGTGGTCCAGGGAGAATCAAAGCACTTCCCAAGGATAGTAACAAAGATGTCAATCTTGGAAGATGTCCCAGGGAACTTGAACCAGAAGCTGCTTGCGACCATGAAGATCATGGTGTGGATCACAACGAGGTATGGGAAGTACTTTGCGTACCAGTGGACGAACCTCTCGTAGCAGTAGTGGTTGACAAACACATACTGGTGGATGTCCAGGTTGTTTTTGCGACCGGACACTTCCTGGAGGATGGGCTTCGTAGGTTTGACGAGCGTCTGCATGGATGTCTCGTTCTCCCTGTAGCTCCCGAGGTGGCTGCAGTCTATGGCTTCAGGCGTCGGGCTGGTGAAGTGGCTAGGCAGGCATGCAATCTTGTCTTGAGTGAGCTGTGGATGAAAGATTAATGAAATAATAAATAAGTTGGAGGGACAGAGGAAAGGAAAGGAAATAATACTTCTACTGAGTTTAAACTTTTGTATATAAGATAATATAAGAAACCTTATGTAACACTTGGGCCGTGGACAACAGATGAGAAATGGCCTTTTCTTTTATTCTGATATTTTTCCTACTTAGTGTACTTATTATAATTTGCACTGTCCCACATCTTCTATAAATAAATAGAATATAATAAAATGTTTTTCATATTTTCTTTCATTTTTGTTCATCCTCTTCGACATTCTTTTCAACAGACTATATTATGACCTTTTTACATTTTTCACATGTATAATTTTTTTTGTGTGACAATTTCATCTTCACCAGTCTGCTAAATAATTGAAAACATGAAATAAATAATTACTTAAGGATAATAAAATGTATTTGTGTCCACAATTTGTTTTAAACAAAGGAAACTTCGTTGAAAAAGGAGTTCACTGATATTTACTAACAGGTCAAACAATAGAGCTTAAACTATTGACAACCAGCACAGCAACAGTGTTTTGTCAGGCTTTTGATACTTCTCAATAGGATCGATTCAGAGTTGCTTTGGGATTTGACGACTACAGGACAAATATAGAATGTTAACCCCACTCTGCAAAATCATTAAGACGTATTCACTTTCCTTTCAAAATCTTAAAACTAACTCACTCTGTCTTTCAGTTTGGATTTGATATATGACTTTACCGTATTTTAATAAAGTCTGTGTTTTCTGTTAAACATCATCCAGTTTAATGGATTTTCTGGTCCGTTGCCAAGTGTGTGTGTCTTACTACAGTTGCACAATCCAGGGGGATCAACTGTCTCTACTTTTCTTATTTAATAAAACAACACAGACATGGTTCACACTGTCTATAGGGAGATATTGAAGTAAGTAGCAGAACTTATCATTATTATCACATATTTACTTTGCTTTTGTGCTAGTCGTAACTGACACAGAAATGATTACCAGGCGGGTGGAGAGTGGACACATTAAGGAAGTTAGAGATCTGTGTGAGTAAGTAGGTCAGGAGACACAGGGTCATTCAGTAACACGGTTGGTGTTTTTGCCTGAGTTGGAAGTCAGATAATGTATAAACACGGAGGAAGGTATGTGGGAACAAAACATTCCTCTGATATGTCACAAAAGATACAAATTATGCACAAGTTTTACCCACATCAAGCTATTTCAGGCTGGTAATAATTGCATTTCTAAATCTGTGTATTCAGTTGAGGATTAAAGAGCTTTTGGTCACAAAGTGTCTGGTGTGTCTATGTCTCACCTGCAAGGTGCACCCAAAGACTCCAAGCATAAGCATAGCAACGCACAGGTACTCTGAGAAAACATCCCACCACGGCTTCAGGACACGATACTTTGAGTTCTGATCTACGCCAAAGTTTTTGAATTCACCCACTGGGATCATCCTGGCGGTTGCTCCTCACTGGGGAAAGAATATAGTGAATGTAAACACTGAGGCTAAGGTTGGCTCTCCACACAGTTCAGTCTCGAACATCTTGTCAAAGGCTTTAAAAGTTATAAGACACAAAACATGTACCCACACAGACTAAAAGAACATTTGGTTTCATCATACGCATGCATGGCCTTGAATGAATGGGTGAATATGCAGCTTTCATTGTGGGTGGATTCAAAGTGGACAAACTAGTTTGACAACAGATACTCTATCAGGAAAGGGGTGAGGTAATTTTCCGCCTAAGAATTACAGTGTTTTGAGTAAAAACTACAACACATTCTCATCAGCTTTAATAACACTATTAAGACTTAATCCAAAATTATGAATTCGCCTATTTAATTTATGATTAAATGTGACACTTGACACCGACACGTATAAACAAAAAGGTTTAGACATACCATTGCAGCAGCCAACGCAAAAACTAGATGTCGGGTTTAAATCGTAATGTGAACAGCGGCCTTATTTCTGTTTATAAGAAAATCTGATCTATGTAACAATAAAACAAGCGTATCGACATCGTATGACAGATATTAATTGTCATAGTTGCGAAATCACACAACACTTTACATGTTCATGACATAGGCCTCCCGTCCATCAACTTTCAAAAGAAGTTCAGTTTGTCTCTAAAGTATAAGCATACACTTCTGTAAAACATATTTTATGTTGCAGGTTTAACCAGGTGAGTTCCACTTACCTATTCCTGAAGAGGATCCACTGGTGTCCGGTGGGACTCGGGTGCGTGTTTTCATCGTTAGACAGCAGACTGAGGTAAAGTTAGAAGTCAACAACACAAGACATCCGGACGAGAATTTCAAAATAAATCCGTTACTCAAAAGCTGGTTGAACCCCCGCGAGCGCTAACTTGACACATAATACAGTACATTAAGGGAATGAGGTATTCCAACAGCCTAGCACATTAATACATATTTAATATGAATCTCATAGTTCATCTATACTGTTGGAGTTACTCTATGTCTTTAAGATATTCATTGCTATCGGGATGTTAGGAGCATTCCATGGAATATAACAAAAAGTGTATCTCGAGCCGGTTTCTCAAAAAGCTACAGGATATGTTTCTACTTGCAGTAGTGGAATTTCTATTTTGTTTGGATGACTATAAGGAAGAATTATATTTCCATGTCCTTTTTTGGCTATTTTAAATTCTAATTAATTTGGGCCAAATTCATCCAAATGTGAAGTGTTACTCTCACAAAAGATGAAATCCAACAGAGCCTTCTTAAAAAATAGGAGAGGCAATGCTTCCAGTGACACAGATGTGCTTATCATGTTATCTCATGTGCTGCTTATACCTAAGGATCTAATAATCAGGCCATTTTATTGATTAGTGACGTGTGTGTTCTCTGAATGAATTAAGGGATATATAAAATGAGTTATAGGGCACAGTAACAACAGCTCAAACTGTTCCTAAATAGCTTTCCTTTGTTATGGGCTGCTGTGGTCTTCCTGCTTTACAGGATTACACCTTGATCCTCTTGTAAATCCACATAATCATGGAAGTTTTCCTCTTGGATAATATAATAATAGTCTCATCCACCTGCCTGGTTGAGCAAGGAAATGAGATGTGATGGCAACAATCATGGGTGGTCGATTAATATCAAAATTACCACAGGTTTAAACTCAATGAAAGTCAACATAAAAACCTAAAGCAAACTTTATGTGTCAAAAGTGAAACTGAAATAGTTTGACCATCTCATGGTATATGATAACATCTGATACAGTGAACAAGTAAAGGATATATTTCATTGTACCATTGCCTACTGTTGGACTAGTAAACTAAAATGTAGATCTAATGATGATCTTATCTTTTCCATTTTAGAGCTGTAGCCCCCTCTGGTGGCTGCTGATGCTTTGAAAACCTGCATAAACCTAAATGTCTAACTCCACATGGATGTTTAATATTAAAACAAATATTAATGTAGTTAGGGACTAATTATAAAAACAATACAGATGAAAAACTAACAAATAAATACATGACTATTGCAGTACAATAAACATATATTTTACTTTGCAATGTATTATTGTACAGGGTATTTGTGCAGAAAAAGAAAATGTACAAAGCAGACATTACATAATCTAATTTCCATTCCAACTACTGACAAACAGGAACAAAATTTCCCTTTCAAAGTGAAGTAATTTGTTTACAAACATCCAAAATTAGCATAAACAGGCATTTCTACTTAGTTACAATGCATGCTAGTTATTAAAAAAAAAAAATCTACACTAGAGTCCAATTCAATACAAAGCTGATTAGTTTAGAGGAATGAGAAAACCAAAACAAATCCTGAACAAATAAATAAGAAAAAGTGAGCTCAGAAATTCTGTACAAGGCTTTTTTAGAATATCAATGTACAAAACATCACTTAAAAACCTTTGTAGCTTAAATTGCTGTTACAAATACACTGCTTTAAGCAAGTAGTTGTCATTAGCGTACATTATGTGAACACTATGGACAAATATGGTCACTTCTGTTTCTGAGGTCAGGTGGAGGAGAGAACCAAAAAATCCGCTGGAGGGGAAGTTCTCAATTGAGTCCTTAATTAGTGCTTTTATAAAAACACATTTCAGCAAGACGTTTAAAATCCAAATTTAAAAAATGATACCATGTTTTGTTTCCCGTTAACGCAGTCATACTCTGTTTCTTTGTTCTATTGGCACCGATTCTACTGAACCAGACTCTCTCACAGCGTTATATGAAGCAAAACTCATTTGCCAACAAATCCCCCACGACAGAAAGAAACCAAACACTTTCTATGCACTACAAGTGGCTATCAGTGAAAGAACACATTTGTCGAAATTCTATTTTATTTTTTTTGTATAGGTCCTGCTTCACTTGTACCAGCTCTTGAAGTTGAGACTGCGCCTCATGCAAGAACCAATTGTAGGAATATTCAACATACATTGATGTAAAAGCATAGCACATTGCTAGCCGAGAGGATGTAGAACATGCCATATTGTCCCGGGATCAATTCAACCCTTGGGACCCACATGTCAAACCCCTCTCTACCAACTCCCTAATTACGGCAAAAAAGCCAAAGAAAGAAGTTAGGAGTGTGAGGAAGTTAGGAGAATTTGCTATCAACTATTTCCTTAGCTGTGATTATAAACTATAGGGATGATTTTGTGAATGAAACTCGCCCACAGAGCAGAACCAAAGCTTCATAATTCAACTTGGGTGTTCTGATGATCACAAAATGAAAAAGGAGGTAATTATCAGGCTGATTTTCATGATAAATTTGTGCAGTTTTCTTGATACTGACACATACAAGAATACCTGCCCATAAATAAATATAGGATGTTAAGAGTGAGGATACCGAAACGTTCTTGCATGAGGTCCACTCTTGTGTATAAGCTTCATCTTGTGGCTGTCTGGGTTAACTTCACCAATGTCTACACACCACACAATTAACGCCTGTGCCTTTCTATTAGAGCAGCTCAAGTCAATATACTGATTAGAGTAATGCCCACAGGCATTGAAATGGCACTTTAAACTATACTGCCTATTCTGAAAAATGCTACTTTTTTGTAGTTTTTGTTATATAATGAGATCACTTTAATTATGAATTTCTCTTAACTTGAGCTTGAAGGATAGAACATTTTTTTTTTGTATGCAGCCCTTTCCTCCCATGGGAGGTGATGGTCCGACTGAGGACAGACAGCAGATCTGAAAACACAGACAGACTGAGGTCTCTCAGATTTGGCAAAACACAGTTTAAAACAGATTCTTCAACTTTAAGGTCTAGAAAGGCAGACTATATGATCTGAGGTTATTGTGGATTTGGAGAGTCCAATGCAGCCACTCAAATGTTTTTGTCACATCAGAGATGACTATTAACACTGCACTTTTGAAATACAGTGTTACTGATTTCCTTTTTTTGCTTTTACATTAAGTGTGATCTTAAGAACCAGTGAGGCAGCATGTCATGTTTCAGCTCACCTCCGTCTCTAATCAGTCGTGAGTGTCTTTCTTTTGAGAGGAGTTTTGGGACACTTATCTGTCTGTGTGTGTGTGTGTGTGTGTGTGTGTGTGTGTGTGTGTGTGTGTGTGTGTGTGTGTGTGTGTGTGTGTGTGTGTGTGTGACACGACAGGGTCAAACGATAAACCTCATGCGCCTTTACCAAAAGGCCCTCCATGCCCCAGATGGTGATTAGAGGTAAAGTCGGAGTTGGCTGAATGATATGCCGGTGACGATTCACTGATCTCCCTCTCAGAATTTGGACACTGGGGCTGTTCCTTCTGGCACGGCTCCATGGTAACGGCCACCCCCACGCCGCTCCGCCCTGACGTCATATGTGTTACCTCCGCCCAGGTGTCCTTCTCAGGGTCGTAACACTCCACGCTGTCCAGGAAAGTGTTGCCGTCGTAACCTCCTGTAAATACAACATTGACATTTCGTCCAATCAATAAAGCTGCTTATTTTAGTTGGTACCCCTAACACTGTATGTGACCCCAACACATTTACAGTTAGGTGGAATAACATTAGTTAGTTGGCCTACACCCCAATGCCCACAGAAAATGTGCTCAAGTTATATTGATGCTGTTACTCAGTGGTAACACAACTACTCACCCAAAACATAGATGCTCCCATGTAACGCAGTGACTCCCAGTGCGCTGCGTCGGTGCCTCATGGAGGCAGTAAAGATCCACGTATCAGTTTCCACATTATAGCACTCCACTGAGTTCAGCTGGTTGGTGCCGTCATAGCCGCCCATCACAAAGATCCGATTCCCCAGCGAGCACACACCTGAAAAGAAGGATCAATGGTTAGTTGAAGTGTAAGATTACTTTATAGTGATATGGGCTAACAGTTATATTGGAGGATGTCCAAGTACACACTACATGAAACTCATACAGAATACAAATTTAACTGTGTACTTTATAGGTATCTTTGTTATGGGTATAATTATGTTTTTAAAAACTGTGCTTTAATACAATTATATCAATCAAAGACATGCCGACATTGTCATAAATCTAATTAATCTAAAATTTCAGACAAACACCAACATGTAACTACTATAACAAGGTTTTTTTCCAACACATTGGCTAGTATTTTTCTTAACTTTTAATCCTTTTTGATTGAGTAATTCACTCCATGGGGGTTATGTAAGGCAGTATTATGCAAAACTACTGGTTAGATTTTTATGAAACTTCCTGGAAAGGTTAAACATTGGCAAAGGAAGAACCCATTATATTTAGAAGCAGATCTGAATCGCCGGGCAGATAGAAGTATTATTGTTGGCATAATAAGATCAATATACAATTTATTTTCTTCTTGGCTGGGCTTTAGACTTATTTGACAGCTTTTATCTCAAATCACAGGATTTGACCACATGCAACAAGGTTATCCAGCTGGATCCAACCATTGACATTGGTGACACGTACGATATAACTGTACTCCTCTGTTGTCCAGTTTAAATCTTTAAGTCCTTTTGATTTCAATAACAGAGACTAGATGGCCTGTCGGAGAAAATTAAATACCTTGCGTACATTTTTAAAACGTGGATGGCCACTTTCACAACAAATTGTGAATTAAATAACTTTCGACCTGACAAGTCAATCATCAGAAGGCAGATTTCCGTCCCTTCTTACCAGCTCCAGAGCGCACAGTGTTCATGGGGGTCATGGTCTTCCACTCGTCCCTCTCAGGGTTGTAGGACTCACAGGAGCTGAGCCTGTTGGCCCCGTCAAACCCCCCCACGGCGTAAAGCAGCCGGTTGATGACGGTGACACCCACACCGATACGCCGCGTCAACATGGGGGCTACAAGGTGCCATTGGTCCCTTTCTGGATCATACCTTCAGACCAGGAACAACACATATTCATACGTTAGTTTATTTTCCCATCCTTTGGTTTTAGTAAGCTAAATTGTCTTGTCATTATACTTTGCTAATTTATTGGCCATCCTTCAAAGAGTGAGGGATAGAAGCTCAGATGCTACACAGCAGAAGCATATAGCGCTGAGGTGGTGATTGTACAAGAAGAATAACCAAGACAGTTATAGAGAGTTTTGCTTGTTTAGGATGAATGATCTTGACACATTGTGCCTTCTGCATTTTGTATATTGCACTAGTCTATCTTAAGATTTTGATTAAACTGATTAATTGTTCAGCCCTTATCTGCAGTCTGTAATAAGTCACATCTTTTCTGATTCATCACGTGAGCACTCGGACAGGTTCAGCATGTTTCCTTTTCCACTGAGGTGAGCCTGGTTAATATTTGACATTTTATTCTGCTCTCGGTCTGCGTCAGAGTTTGTTAAATCTTCAACACTGAATATATCTAATATTCACTGTATTAAAGAGGTTAAAGTCTTGCTTTGATTCATGCCTAGACAGCAGCACAAATACAGTTAACAATTGTTGGTGGAAAATGTTGCCTCCAGCTTTGTATTGCTCATTAAAATGTATAATGTTGCCGGTTTTGTGAAGGTATTTAAAAAGTATTGCATGTGGCAGTTTGAGAGTTGGAACACAAAGGCAGTGGGTGTTTCGTTTACTCTTTAGCTTGATAACACATTCCCTTCCTCATTGAAGCTTTGTGCAAACTAAAAATAAATTACAGGAAGTGAAACAAAACCAATAAAGTCCCAGGAAGGTACCTGCTCCTGGGCACTCATTGACTAAATAGAGTAAACAGACCAAAGCATACACCTGTTTAATACACGTCATCTGTTGGACTTCACCATTGCATATTGTTTACTGAATCCAAATTATCCAAAGGGTTATGGTTAAAAGGGCTTTGAAAATAACCTGGCCCCAATCAAAGCCCACCTTTCAAAGATAAATCAGGCTGTTGCTACATTAATGATAGCAGTAATGATTTCAGAATTGGCTTTGGTCTCTTCATAGGAATTGTTGAAGACAATACAAAATTAAAAAGCAATATTGTTTTCCTATAACAAATTTGGATTTGTCAAAAGTCTGCCCTAATACTTTAGATTTTTCTTCTTTCTAATAATTGAAAAGGTACAAACATTATATGTAACTAGTATTTACATATCAGAGAGAAAATAGTATATTCTGTGTCTGTAGGCCTATAATAGAGTCAACGATGTATTATCTATCTAAAACCATGTGTTTATCTAATCATACCAATCAATAAAGGAATCAATATCAATGCAAAGGTGAACAGCATGCATGGGAATACATTGCTGTGTATGTGGCAGAGTTGTGTAAATTGGATTGGCACATAATTGGTCAATGGTTTTGTTTGATTGATGGGTATAATAAAAAAGAAAATCAATAACACCATTACAGAGCTCAATTTGCTTACCTTTCAACACTATTGTGATGAATGCACCCATGTGATCCCCCGGCTGCATATATCATGCCGTCGATGACGCCAACTCCAATTCGGTTCCTCGGTACGCTCATCGGCGCACACGGCAACCAGCAGTTGTTCATAGGATTGTAGCAGTCCAATGAATTTGAGTCCATGTTGCCATCAGGTGCGTTGTTTCTTCCTCCAACAGCGTAGAAAAGCCCGCTGATCACACAGGCTGCGAGGCCGCTGCGGGGCACCTGCAGGTCGGCCAGCCTCACCCAGGCTCCCGTACAGGGGTTATACGCCTCCAGGTAGCTGAGGGACTGACGGAAATACCCCCCTGCTGTGTAGATGAGCTGCGGCACCTTAGGTGTTCGGCAAGAAATTACTTTGGTGGGTTTGTGGAGGGTGAGATCCTGGAAGATCTGGGCCAGGTAATCTTTACATTGGGGGTCCCAGTCCAGAGACTGGAGCTGGGCCTGCAGGAAGTTGGGGGTGAGGGAATGGCAGCGCACGGCCTGGAGTAACGCCTCGACGTACGGCCGCCGGTTCTCCCGGTCGTAGCGTACCCAGGCCACACATGCCTGGAAGACCTCGGACTCACAGCGCACATTGAGCTCATCGCGGCTGATGAGGGTGACCAGCTGGCAGTGGGACAGGTTGAAGAACTCCTCCTGGGTTGCCACCTATCAGCAGGGAAGAAAACTTTAAATATCTTTTCATAATACTAAAATATTCTGCTCAATCATATATAGGGACGGAATAAAAAAAAAAAAAAAGGTATGATAAAGTTTTTAAGAATCCTGCTAACAATAGAATAATGTTAAAGAAAGCAGGTTATAATTCAAAAAGGAACAACTCCAGAAGCTGGGGCAAAGACATTTCGGACAGCTTTCTTGAAATTGTCGCAATAGTTCAACACAACAGTTCAGGTAACTGTGACAAATCAAGACTGATCCAGCTGTGCAACACTTAGGTCTATTGTGAAGCTTTTTCTATACTAGCACACAGACTTTACACTCAGGAAGTGTGGCTTCCTGCCATGAGAGTTGTAGTATATTTCAAACAAAACGCATAAACGCATGTATGAAATTAAAACATGCTTTGTGTATTTCGTATATTTATTTTAACCTTAACTTGTAAAGAAAAGCACAACAATTGTTGAGGCTGAACCCCTGGAAGATCGTTTGAAGACATCTCTGATGCAGTGAGCAGCCGAGGCCTCTTTTATCTTATCAACTTATCAAAGATGAATATTGTGTGTCCTTTCGTTACTTTTCAGGTAAATCCACATACTGCTCATCATAAGTCAAAGCTGGCATTCTTGACAGTCATTGCACAGATCTGACAAGGTGCTGTTGGTAGCAGGTCTGAAGTCAACCAGCAGAAACCACAATGAAACAAGTGAAACAGCATTCACTCATATCAACAAACACAGTCTACACAAAAGTAACACAAGAGTAAAATCTACTATTAATATGAAAGGTCAGTTTCTATTTTCACTCAGCAGCTGTTCAGATACATTTATGAAAAGTCATTAAAACCATGAGAGATTATTCTATATCATTTTTTTTACGATTTAATGCCCCCTTTCTCTCGCAACATTTTCTGTCAACTATTGAAAAGAAAAACAGAAATACAATTTTAAATAATCTCCAATCTTGACCTGGCTGAAGTTCATGTAGATGTATTCACGGGCCTTCCGGTGGAGCTCTGTGCAAGCGATCTGCTCGGCAAAGTTGGCGATGCCGATGGCGTTGCTGGGGTCGAGCTGCTGGACGAGGAAATCACAGCAGGCCTTGACCACGCTGTCTATCTGGTACATGACGGCACCGTTCATCACGTGAATCACACACTTCTCCCCCACGGAGATGCTGGCTGTGTAGGCAAACTCTATCAGTCGGTCCATAACCTGAATGAAGGGGAGAGGTTAGGGTAAAGAAGGGGGTCAGGGTTAGGGATGGGATACGGCAGAACAGTGAAGTAGAGAGGAAGTCTAATAGGAGGAAAAATAAGGCTCCGATGCACAACAGGTAGCCATTTCACTGAGCATTTGTCAAGTCATACCTTGGTTAAATTAGACTTCTGAACAGCTTTACGCTTTAAAAATCATAAAAGTGGTGTAAGTTCTTGAAGATCATCCAGCTTAACAAAATGTAGTATTATCATAAACAACTGTCTGCCAGAGTTTATTTTAAAGCAATTATCTAAAGCCCAATACAAAATTCCCATTGGGAACCAGTAAGATGCTAACTTTTGGCACTGGCCCCCGAAAATGCATCATCCCTGCACCACTTTTTATACTTTGAATTGTACCAATCCTACCACAGTGTTTCCCATACATTGATTTAATTGTGGCGGGCCGCCACAATTAAATATCTCATAAAAAAAAAAATATATATATTATTATAATCTTTTTTTTTTTTTTGGTAGTCTAATGCAGGGGGGTCGCGAGACCCCGAGTAGGGGTCGCGAGATGATTACAAAATAAAAATGAAAAAAAAAAAATATGTATAAAAAAAAAATTAATTAGTGGGTGCCCCCACAAATAGAATCAAATTCTGTGCAAAACACTGTACCATGTCTCAAAATAATACAAATCTGTTATTTTGTTGCCTCAGAATTATGTTTCCTATCGAACACCTTTAACCCTGAATCATATATAATGATATATGAGAGGTAAGGTGAGTCAAATCAAATAAACAGGAGACTTCAATCAATAAAAGATTTGATCTGACTCACCCTGGGATGGATCCCCTCGATGGACACCAACTCCATACCGCACTCCTTCAGGCCGTTGGTGAACATGGCTCTGAAGACCGGGGACGAGGAGGCCAACACCACCTTGTGAGCCACAAAGTCCACCGCCTCCAGGTCTTTGTAGCGCACACGCAGCGTGACGTCGCATAGCTGGCGCTCCAGACGCAGCTCGTTCATGATGGCGAAGGCGGCCGCCGTGTGGCTCTCGAGCGTGTAGCTGAAGACGCGGTGGCCATTGCGCGTGGACGGAGTCACCAGCGCTTTGCATTCTGTCAGGCACTCTGTCATTTCCTACCCTGTCTCCTCCTTTTTGGTTTCTTTCTCAAGAACAGTGGGCAGCGTTATGGGGCATCCTTGCACCAGGCGCAGGCGTGGACAAAATAAAAGAGTTGGGACTGACACTTGGCAGGCGGCTTAACAGAAAGCTCTGGGCTCTCCTGGGTACGCCTGACTCTTGTTCACGTACAAGACTTCACGTTTAAGTGGGATTTATTTGGACATAGGGATTCCCTTGCTCTGTTCAGTACTTAAGTCCAGCCATACTTCTCATTATGGCATTTCTAGGGACTTTTGTGCGAGCTGCCAGTCAAGGTTGGATGTACTTTTATATGTTCCAACATAATCAACATATCTTGATTTCTTTGGCTTTGTCCGAGGGGTGAACAATATTAAGTACAGAAATGTCTTATGACTGAATGAGCTGAAAAACCGTAAGACTCAAAGGAATCTTTGGTGAAATGTTTGTGCAGACAAAAGTCCTCAAAAACAGCAATTAGTCAGATATCCCTAAAGTAAAAAGATATTTGAATACCAACGAAATGTCCTACAAGATTCAGCACTAGTACAGGTCAGTCTTGCATATTGATTACTCTAGAGAACAGGGGGATACAAAAGAAAGATTTACAGCTTCATTTTAAAGAGGTAATAATTCAAGCTCATCTCAGAGAGCTACATGTGTGCCAAGAGCTGCAGAGTCAGATACTGTAGATGAGGCAGGGGAAGGGTTGTTAGCTCAGAAATGGGAGTACAAAGTAGCGTTGAGTTCCAAAAGTGTCTTAACGTAACATTTGGGAATGGGGAGGGGTGTTGGTGGCTTTCTCCAGAGACGGCTTCCTCGAGGTTGCCCAGGCCAGTTCTGGAATTTGTTTTCTCCGATGTGTTTACTAGGAAGCTTTTGGCTCAGCTGACAACTGGAAGGAAAGAGGGAGAGGGAGAAAGAGAGCTTATGTATACAGTGTCACAGCCACAAACTTCATAACAAACAGTTAATAGATCCTGACACAGGTTTAATCAGTTTACACTGTAAATGCACTCATTGGATGACATTGACTTAAGTGGCTGGGAAGCACCAGTCTATGAAATAATGCAGCAAATGTTTATTGGTGCAAATCAAATATTATCCTTTTCACACCCATGGTGTTTTTGTCCTGGAGCAGGATGAGGGTGCTACTTCCAGGCTCATAGGTCATTTCCTTTCATCTGGAATTAGAATCATCTAATTTAAGACTGAACTTTTATAAGCATTTAACATCTAAATAAAGTCTTGTAATTTCAGCTAAGCGGAAACAAATCAATGCAAGCAAGCGTGTAGGGTTTAGTGAGGGAGTTATGTCAGATTTGAAAGTCGATGGAATGATTTCATTTGGCTTGTTTTTAACTGACCAGCATGACTGCATGTCCTGTGACCAGAGTGTGGAACATTTTGTGCTTCAGCCAAAAAAAATTAAAACGTATCTAATTCTTAATAAGAAAATATATACACAAACATTAAGTACAAGATAGTTTGTCAATTAAAACAGAATTTAGCCAAAACACAAACATGTTCATCAGTATCACAAAAGCTTTTACTTTGAGAAATCTCACACATCCCACTGCAGAGAATGATAAAACAACAGGGGATAGCTATGCAGAATTGTTTGTAAGTCAGCAGCATGTTTACTGTTGCAATCCTGGCTCTGCTGCACACTATTAAAATGACACGGAGGGATGACGCCTCTTTTTCCTGTTAATATAACTTCTTCTTTTAGGATAACTCTTCTGCTCGGAGCAGTGAGATAAAGAACAAAGAGCAGCCGGCAGTCACTAAATGTCTGTCCGGTGTTCTCTGACTCTCAGAGTCAGTGTCACTCAGCAACGATGCAGCTGTGAGTGTGCAGTTATATAACAAGGCACACACACAGCAATCATTACCTGAAGTGGCGATAAGAGGATGCATCGCCAAGCAAGGGTGTAGGGCACTTCAAATACTGCAAGTAGGTTATTGTGTCCTGCCCTTTAACAGTTAAGATTAAACTAAGCATTTTCCTATTATCCACAGACGGTGACGCATCAGTTACCATCATAGGGCTCGTCATAAAGGCAATTAGCCAGCGGTAATATAAAACACACTGTGACTCCAATTTACTGCTGTGTTTCCCTCCCTCCAGGTTTCTGGGTAAAATAGTTTCACAGGAGGACATGTTGCTCAACAGGCTAACAGGCTCACACTGAGCCAACAGCATTTTTTTTACTGCTGCATATCTCTGATAATTAAAACATATATACACAAGTTTAGTTTAGGTCCAAAATGATCAAAAGAAGAAGATAGTTACTGTTAAACAACTCTATTGGAGCAGAAAATGTGTCTGTTTTGATTCAATATTTAGTTAATTTCATAAGGAACAACTTCTTTAAAAGTACATTTGAGCTAATAAAATATTTTTATGTCTTACATTACTCATTGAGTTACATGTCTGAACTTGATGCACAAACTATGGCTGCAACTAAATAATATTTTAATCATCAATCATTTTCCAGATTATTTTTATATTATGGATTTATCGTATGGTCTAGAAAAACATTTAAATGTCCATCCCAGTTTTTCAGAATCTAAGGGGATGTTTTTAACTTTATTTTTTCTTCAGGCAAAAATTCAAAGAGATTCAGTTTAATATGATATAAGACAGTAAAAAATAAAAATGCTGATTCTATGGATTATCAAAACAGTTATTATTATTTTTCAATCGATCAATTTATCGATTAGCCGACTTATTATTGCAACTTTAACATGCTTGCACTATTTTTGATCCCTCTGTGTTGAGTGATCATACATATGGGTGATAAATCTATAAATAATAGATGAAATCTTCAGGGACCCCCCTGAGACCCTGCACCCCAGTTTATGAACCACAGTCCGGGCCTGCGGTCATCAGAGCTGTTCAGTGAGGGTCGCAAAGTTGCATTTAAAATAGTTACAAACAAACATTGTGCTTAACGTGCTCAGTGGCATTTTTGGCAGAGAGCTCTCCTCTGTGACTCATGCTGAACTCCTCACAGAGCAAACAGTGGAACTGGCTGTACCAAAACAGGACCCAGAAGAGCAGCCTTACATAAATCAAGGAGGAATTAGATTTCCGCGCAATGCTTCCAAACATTAAGAGCTTTCACACAAAGCACCGTTTACACCGATCCGACCATGGTCGTTTTTGCGGTTGCTTTGATAAGAAAGATAATCCACAGCGCTCGTATAAAACGAAAATAAGGAGAATACACATGAAGAAGATTCGATTAAATCCACTGTTTTGTCAGCAACGAAAAGTACTCATTGTTTTTAAGATAAACAACCGGAGACCCCAATAATAACAAGTTTAACGTTTCGGAAATAGAGCTGACAGCAACATAGGATCCTAATAATAGACAGCAGCGTAAGAGCTGTGAATCGCGAGCACAAAAATGCTAACAAAGCGTTGTATACACATGTTGCTACAGCTGGCTTGCAACTAAATCCTACCCCCATTATAGTTCTTATAAATCAAATCTGATAGCTTAATCAGTAATAAAAGAAACTCACGTTGTCTACTTCTATTCCTCCATCGCGGTCTGCCGAGCTGTGCGCCACATAGGAAGGAGGGGGGAAGCTGTAACTCACCATGACTAAGCATTGTGCCGGCCTCCTCTCGCTTTCACAATAAGAGCCTGCCTCTGAGGCACTAACCCGCCTCCGTTGACGGGTAATGGAGTGAAAAACGTCCCGAGGGAGGGAGGCTTTTATTTAGAAGGACTTCTCAAAATGAAGAAAAAAAGGTTGGCATGGTGCCAAATCTCAAGCTTCAACTTCAGTCATATTTCGCTTTTAGAAATAATATATATAGCAACTGCATGAGACAATGACATTTTTTATGTTTATTATGGACAACAACTTAATAGCATTAATGTAAATAGAAATCAGAAACAGGTTTATTACCAGGTAGGTTTACACGTAGGCCTACGAGGAATTTGACTTGGTGTCGTGGTGCATATAGCCTACACAAAAGAAAAACAAGAATTAAAAACACAGGTAGAGAACTAGAAGCACATTAAAAATAATACAAAATATAGTAAAATATAACAATGGAATCGAATAAGAAGGAATAAAATATGGAATACAATAAATAAAACAGATATTGTTGTGTGTGCATTAATGTAATGCATAGAGTCTGCATTGTGGCTGAGGTCCTATGTTAAGCAAATTCACTATTAATTCAACTTAATTGACATTGAAAAACAACTCACAAGCCTATTTGTATCTTCTTGTTTTTTTGTAACTTTGCATAATATAAAAAACACACTGCTGCTCAAGAAACATGGATATAATGGCATTGGCCACTAATGACCAAATAACCGAAAATGCTCCATCTTTGTATAGCTCACCTTGCTTGTTAAGTTAACTTCCTCCTGACAATGGCGTTGTTTGTGAATTGCCTTTACAGAACAATGCAGCTTGACAGAAACATGCTCCAGCTCCAGGCAGGTGCTGACACCAGTACATTTCCCCCTCTTACAAAAACATGTAATTCAGGTCAATATGGAAAACAGCATACTCTATTCCGGCAAGCGGTCACAAGGTGGCACCACAAGCATACTGAGTCACTGCAAGCACAAAGACCCACTTCATATTTCTTAAACTATATTGTTCAGAAATTATTTGTAATCATGCACAAGTGAGGTTCCTGTAATTATGTAATACAAACATGTTTGAGCCTTCTTGAGCCCTATAGGCAAAATTGACAGCTGGTTAAACCAAATGAGTAATGCTGAGATTTAGTCTCTGCTCCCCCGGGGTCAGTGAAATTGATGATAAAGCATAAACATTCATGAGAAATCATGTTATGACAAGCTTTGAACCAGCCTTCACTAATACTTTCCCAGCTGAGAGATGATACTGCCTTCACTTTGTATATAGATTATTAAGGTGAAGTTGGCCTTGGGGTACAAAGCTGGACACGAATCTCATGCAAGTACTGGTTTCAGTCATCTAAAAAAAAGATATAATCAAAAGTCATGCATCTTTTTAGTTTGGATTTTATTTATTTGTTTTCAAACTCTATAGTTTTATTATTTTGTATGCATGTTACCTTATTATCTTTATTATGTACTCGTTACTGTATAATCTTATTATATATCCCTTGTAAAACTCTTTGAGTTTCATTTGATTTATCCAAAAGGTTCTTGATTAATAAAGTTTGATTGGTGGACGTCCGCTTTTCATGTATCCAAGATTAAAGCTGTACTTGCAGGGTCTTTTTTTTCCTTTTTCTTTTACATGTATATTTGTCTATTTATCAGATTTACTACATGCGTTACTACTCTGATTTTTCCCAAACTCAGCTGGAGCAGGGAGCAGTAGAGCATGTGTAAATCTGTTATACAATCTCGTCCTTGGTTATAATGATTGATGACTTGTACCTCTCAGCTTTGTTGCATGATTTCAGCAGCAGGGAGGGAGCTGGGGCCCAGGAGAGATTCCCTGACACGTTGACCTCTGTCAGCAGGCACAGTGCTGGTGGAAACATCCAACATCTGGAAGAACATCTGCACATTATACAAATTATATCATATCCCAGTGCCACATCATGGTACCTTTTACCCTGGATAATTAAATCGAAAGTAATGCAACTATATATGTATTTATAGTGTGTCAGGAAGTATGAACTTCGCTTTACAAGAAGTTGAGTTGTCTGCAGGAAAAGGTAGGTGTGAAAAGTTATCATATTTCCCTAAATAGATAACTGCACATGCTGTTTGCAGAACCTATATTACCCCACCATACAACAATTGTGGGTTTTGCAATATTAATAACTTTTTATTTCAAAGAGGTCTAGCAAGCAGTGTCAATACTCCAGCACTTAGATACACTTCACACCAATAACTTAATTTCACATTTTGTCAAATTCGGACTCCCAGACATTAATAATGATCCAGGACACAAGCCCAAATGGCAAGTTTATATTTATCGTTTTACGCTCTATACAACTTTAATGTAATTTTGATCTCATTTAATACTCAAACTCAAGTGGATTTTCTTGTTCATGTCCTGTCTACAGCAGGTATAGCTCCCAGGGAGCAATAATGATAGCTGAATGAGCCGTCTCAGTTTCAGCTAGAATGAGTGTGGACTGCAGGTCAGAGTGAGGCGATGGCCAATTCTATCCACAAGTTGACAGAAAAAGGAGATCAAATTGAGTTCCCTGAGATTAAATAAAAGGCACATTGTGTGATTCTTGTGACGTCCGGAGACATGCAAAGCTTAAAAAATGAGGTTGTATCTAGGCCAATGCCATTACCAGATGTCAGACTATAGGGGGCTGACTTCCTGTGATACTTCTTCAAAAACTCAACTTCAGCTATACACAAAGAATCACACACAGACACATATCAGTGCACACAGTAAAAACAAACCAAAAACTCAGGAATTCTTTAAAAAAACACATTTTATTTCTTTTCTGAAAAGAAAGGAGAGGTTTGATAGCCTTTTCTTGGCACAAAATAGATATATTTACAATACAGATGATATGAAAAGTCTCAGAAATATAAAAGTTCAATACATGAATTAAAGTACAAAAAACACACTGGCTTATTCATTAAGTGAGGTCCGACAAGAAAGTGCCTGTTTAAAAAGACAGCCTAATCAGTATCTTTATTTCATTTGCAACTTTTTTTAAGGAGTTTTCTTTTTATAATAATTTAGAAGGCTTATACTTACACATTTTGCAATTACAGCTGATTAGGTTAAACTTTCAAATTGTCATGATGAAAAAAAATATATATATTTTTTTCCTCCAGATGCCAGACTGACATTTAACAAATTGGACACTAAACCCCAACAACTTTCCACTTGGCATCAGATAGGTTAACCATCTGTCATATCAAAACAGTGGGGGGATTTTAATGTTACCCCTACAACTGTAGCACACCATTTTTTACAGAGCACAAGGAACCGTTAAGATTAAACACCACTTCTCTCTTTCCTGTTATTCATTTGAAACATTTATTTATCCCTGCATCATGTAACATGTTGAGGGTTGCTACCCACAATTTTATCTGAACAAATCTAGCACACCACAGGCCTTCGAACCAGCAAAATCCATGTGTTTGCAGATGCACAGATTACAGTTTGCACATATTAGACTTGTTTGTGCTGTATTAAAGTCACTTAAATTAAAAAAACTGTAGAAAGAAGTATATCCAACCCAACTTGTTTACCATTCATCAGCAAAATGTTTTTTACAGTCATGAATGTCTCTGGGTTTACAGAATAGATCTAAGGCTGTACTCCAATGTGTTAGTGCAAATTAGTCACAAGCTTCTATTCATAACAAAGTATGTTTGCTTGTTCACATTTGAGTGGCATCCTTAAGGCATTTTGTTTCGCAAACACCTTGCATTTAAGTTCTGCATCACTTCTGACTGTTGTTTGAATGTGATTGTCTCGTACTTCCATGGTATTTCCTCCCTCCCAATGCTTCTTTGGAAAATACCAGAACTGCTTCCTCTTTATAGATGCACTACATGTCCTCTGTTCAGTGGGACACCCTTTCACACACTTATGGACTCAGTTAGTCTTACTCCTCATGACTTGAAGAGTTTTGGATAAAGGGTCTTAATAGGAGATGGGGTGGTGATATTGTTCCCAGAGGAAATAGTTGTCTCCAATCCCCCCTCTAACTTCTGGGATGCCACTTCAGTTTTACTGAAACTACACTCAAGGAATGGCATCCCAATCTTCTTCACCTGGCCGTCTCTGGTCATCAGACAGGGCCTGCAGAGCAGCCTCAGAATGGCTCTCCTCATGTCCTTACTGGTCAGAGTATAGATGATGGGGTTGAGGAGCGAGTTGACCATAGCTACTCCCAGGAAGTAATCAGCCTTGTAGAGCATTCGACAACTGCGGGTGGGGCAGAAGAAATCCAGGAGGAGGAGAACGAAGAGGGGCAGCCAACAGGCGATGAAGACACCCAGTACGATGGTGACTGTCTTGAGAAGGGCGATGTACTTCTCAGACTTCCTCGCTAAGCCTTTCCTCAAGCTGCCTGACAGGCCCAGCCGCTGGCGCTGTGTGTTGGTGCGGACGATGCGGAAAACTCTGACATAAAGGACCACAATAGCCAATAGCACTGCGATGAACACAGACACGCAGAAGAGGATGTAGCTCCTGTCATAAAGCGGAAGGACTGTTGAACACTGGTCCAGTCTGTGGATGCAGTTCCACCCCAAAATTGGGAGGACTCCTAAAAACCCTGCCAGGGCCCAACTCGCACCAATCAGTGCCAACATCCGTCCCCGCTTTGCCCCATGGTAGGGCCTCATTGTCACCATGGTAACATGCCGTTCAATTGCAATGGCCAGCAGACTAATTATAGAGGCAGCCAGAGTGATGAAGACCCCTCCCTCCCTGAGGAACCATAGCAACGGTGTCAGTTTCAAAGTGTTAGGTCCAGACATGATGATGTTGGCCATGTATGTAATCCCAGCCAGCAGATCAGACAGAGTCAGGTTGCCCAGCAGGTAATACATGGGCAGGTGGAACTTCTTGTTCCTCCAAATGGCGATGAGAACCACAGCGTTCTCCAGGACGATGAGGAGACATACGACCAGGAACGCAATGCCCTCGGGTTTGAGTCCTTCACGGTAGCGGTCTTTCTGCAGCTTGCCTGTGTAGTTGTAATGATCCACAAGCACTGAATTGTCCTGGTACTCCCAGAAGAACTGCAAGTAGCCGGGAGAGGAGGGGGTAGGGGAGGTGGGGAATATGAGTGTCGAGGGGGTACTTGAATCCTCCATGCTTTTTCTATCTTTTCTTCTATGCTGCAGTCTGTGGCTATGAAGTCATTTTTGCTGACATACTTTGGCAGCAAAAGCTGTGAAGAATGTATTCAAGTACAAAAAAGATACACAAAAAATGTCGGAGCTCCGTCGATAAAGGGAGGGATTACACAGAGTTGATACAGTGTAATCCACCAGAATGATTGAGATGGTTTTTCTTCTCTGCCAGAAGACGGTGCTATAGAGCTCTGTTTGTCCTGGTTAGAGGGTCCAGACACTGCAGGAGGACGAGAAAGAAGCATTACAAATGAGATGGAAAGAATAAAAGCAGCACATAGTGGAAACCATACTCCTTAAGAACAAACCTAAACACTTTAAAATTAAAGTAAGTAAACATTCATAGTTTATTGCTATCTATTTAGGATTACGCAGACATTTATTCACAATTCCCCATAAATGCAAGGTGTAGGCTGGTGATGCAAATAAACACCATGACATAAACATGCAAATAAGTAGATAGTTGGTCGATAAGTTGAATGCAGATTTCCTAGGACACTTTAGTAAAACATAAAACACTATTTTTATTTTGTCTTATGTCCTATATATAATGTTGCATAGTTGGAGAAGTTTGAGATCTAAGATTGTCATTGCCATAACTACACTGTAGCTACTGTACATATGAAAATACAACCCTTGAATCCTGAATCTAGTAAGATTGGAGATTAAAAACTTTAAATATGACCTCATGAATGTGACACAAAAGGCTGAAAGGGCAGAGGGATCATTTTAATGTCAAACAAACATTAAGTCTTTCCACATGTGTTTAAAAAGTGTGTCAGTCAGTGTAAGGTTGCTAGACAAGAACCATCACAACATGTGCACTTCATTTGGCCCACATGCCAAGCTCTCCCCCAGCATCACCATTCCACTTCCACACTGTAGCTGAAGTGTGTTTGAAGTCTCCCACACATGCAAAGCTGCATGCCCAAGTTTATTACATTTGCAAACTATTATCATAAAATATACTGAAGGTTGTGGTTGAATTAATTGTGTCTGCATTGTTAATGTTGAAAACAATCAGGGGTGATTAGGGTTGCATTCCTTTAAATCTCTGTCGTGCGACGGAACTTTTTCCCTGCTTCTTGAGTCAGATGTTGGTATTTAATAAACGGTCTGGAGACTTTAATTCCTTCAATGTGTTACAAAGAATTCTGGAAATTAATAACTTGACCGTGTTGCCTCGAACAGCTGAGTGTCGAGTCCTTTGATAGTACATATTGAGTCAAGACCAAGGATACAACTATGTATGAATAACAGTATCTGAATATCAATTATCCATGATGAGATGTGAGTGAGTGCATTTGGAAATATGTATGGTATAATCACAATTATCAGCATTTGAATTTAGGATCACGAAAAACAATTGTAATTAAAACATTTGAAAACTAAATAATATTTTTTTGACTTTTTTGCATATAGCTTATAGTACAATCTCCTTTAAGATATTGCTTGAAAGTTTCCCTATAGGCTTAAATTAGATCAATTTAAAAAGTATAGTAAAATTGTTTTATTAAAACAAATCATAAACATTCCTCTAATAATTATGATTTCCTAACATTCTGGGTTGAATTTTACACCACTGAAATGCAACCATATAAAAGTGACCTTAAACAGAACACCTTCTATCACATCTTGTTTCAGAATAAAATAAGAATCCCAAATAAAATTACCTTGAAATTGATTCAGGGTTGCCCTTATCCTGCAGTGCATCTGCTTCTCGGTGTGGAGAATCCAAACACAGTCACCAAGAGACTCACAGTCAAACTGACAAGGCAGCGGGAGTGAAGTTTAAACATGCACCAGCTAAAGGGGGTTGGTCCTAACCCAAACGGTCTCTCCCCCTCACATTCTCTCTCTCTCCCTCTCTCTCTCTCTCCCCCCCCCCACACACCCACACACACACACACACACACACACACACACACACACACACACACACACACACACACACACACACACACACACACACACACACACACACACACACACACACACACACACACACACACACACACACACACACACACACACACACACACACGCACGCACACACACACACACACACACACTGTTTCTGCTGGCTGCACATTACACACTCTCTTCTTGATGACACTGGCAGATGAGCTGGATCAATGGTTTCATCAGGATCTCATTTAGGCCCGTGAGCATTATTAGTGGTTATGAGTAACCAACCACAACCTAGACTTCTTCATATTTCAAAGATCATGAAGTCTAATGTCTAATTGATCTGCGAACAGAGATGGGTGACGGAAACCACATGTCTCTGATATAATCATGAAGGCTCACCTAATTTTGGAACATCATGACAGCAAGAGGAGCCTTTACTTTGCTTACACAATCCCCTTCCTCAAATGTTCCATGAACTATACATGATATCTTCATGCAATATGCAGTTAGCTACAGCTGTCGCTATTGTCAGCTGTATTTGAGCAGGACACATTTTAAATACTGCAAAAAAATCTGCATTGAGAACATTGCGTAAAATATCACATTACGAGGAAGTGCTGTTCATTTTCAGGTGTTGGGTGCTTTTGTGCTTGAAGAACCAGTTTTTACAATTCATCAGAAACTCAGGGCCAGTTCAGTAGACAATAAGCTTTTGTTTTTCTCAAGTTCCTTAATGTTTAGAATTATTGTTCCCACGATCTTCTGATAATATGTAAGAGAATCCAATTCCCATGCTTAGTGATTTCATCCCACAGCCTATAAGGAGATCACAGCGTGCTTTAACATGCTTCAGTGTCTCACCTGCGAAAACTCCCCTGCAGGGCTTGCAGAAGGTTAACCAGGACCAAACCAAGCATGGGAGAGGTGAGAGGTACGCTATAAGCCTCAAATAAATCTTTAATTGGTTTGTTGTATGTTTTAAAGCCTGTCTGTTGTTGGTATGATGACATTTAGTTCACACAGACTCACTGATCCATGAACACATGTTAAACAGCAGTAACGTTGCATTCACTGTTACTTTTCATACCCACAGTGTTTTGACAGTTACAAATCCTGGTCTTTATCCGGCTGCACACCTGATATATTACACTTCAGTGTCTGACTATTCAAACAGCGGTGTCCTTCAAATAAACCTGTTTGTGGTGGGATTACCTGGTTTAGCTGAAAGGTCCTCTGGCACAATACAAAAAAAGTATTTCTTTTTTTCTTCCTCTTCACACCTCTGCTATACAGTATGTCACTCTCTCTTTCTCACATGGTCTACAGTCAGATTCTTCTTTCTTTTTTAAATGTCTGACAGAGTCAAGTGCATGCTTTTTATGCTGCTGAAAACATCAGTTAATAATTACTGCTGTGATACTATCACACTGTAGTGAATTGACAGATAAAACTGTCAAAAAATCCCCCAAGCCAATTTACTAAAAAGGTTGGAATTGAATTCAAAACAACAGTGGGGAAGTTCTGAGATAAGTATTTGCATATTTTATAATTAACAAAACAAATTATTATGCAAAATGAAAATAAATCATTGGATTATTAGTTACTTTATTTATGTTCATCACATTATTGATACAGCTATTATGGTGATGCTAAATTGTAATGCTTTTTTAACTTCTAAGTTGCTCATCCTATAATAATATATCATAATGTATTGACGTGTTGATTTATTAGTTGATATGCAACATACAATACTACCAACAATACTTACCTCTGAGATGTTATCTAGTATAAAGGTGTATACAATAAACTTAATTACAGTACTTAAGTAAATGTGGGTTCAGGAATGGGATCAGTCCAAATGGTTTACTGAAATAGAAACATTGACTTCCTTATCACAAATAACGACTACAGCCTATTTATTTATTATATTATATTTGCATCAGTGCATGCATGTGTGGGAGGCAGGTAAAGGACTTGACATTGGTGGACGAAGTTTTTCCACAACTCTGTTTGAGTGTCTAAATGTTACATGTTTCACCCACACTTCCGGCTGTCTGCACCGCTGCGTCTAGGAGGGAAAGCCTATCAGGAGATCATTAAAGAGTAATATCCTGTCTAGGTGAAGCTCACATCAAAGCCTGAGAGAGAAACAGGGGTCTGTCACTGAGGATGAGTAGTTTAACAGACGTACAGGCCTAACACAACTCAGAACAGGAAGGAAATGCTGTCCTCTTTCATCTATCCTTGTTGATCGTTCATGTGTTACCCAGTCTTGTCTGTTTTCCTGTTACTGTTTAGTCTCTTTCCTTATCACATTTTTCCTGTTTTGTTTCATTCCTCACTCAAATGTTTACCCCATATTTATGTCTTCATTATTTCCCTATTTCTGGGCAGCAACAATGGAAATACACTTTACAAGGATTTCCCTCTCTGGTATTCTTTACATATGTTTTTGGCCACACACAACGCTATGATGCTAACCTCTTTGGTTGTGAATGTAATGTTGCCCTTGACGGACCAGTCTTTTGCCCAACAGGACCTGTTTGTGGTGCAAGGGGTTTCTTTTTGGTCAACCGCAGAATTCCTGCTCATTCTGTTCTACTGGTTGAGTGATGTTATGATGGCTTCTTTAGCGCTGGAGGGTACACGTTTTAGCTGTAGTGTTAATATTTTTATGGCCTCAATATTTCTCAGCCTGTGAGGAGAGACACAGTTGTCAAAAGAGTCTGAAACTCCGGACCACCTACAGCGTGTTGGAAAGATAAATCTTACGGCATCATTTTCCTAACTTTTTAAAGGTGAATTTTTCACATGAACCTTTCCTGCACTTCCTGCCAGCACAATTAAACTTAAAAATATCCCAGACACTCAGAATGGCTGAGGTTTTGATTACCTAAGAGACAAAGATATGAGTGTGGCATATTGCTCTTAAAAACACCATCTTAATGTTCCCTTCCTGCCAAGTTCTTTCTATTCCTCTTCCTCATCACCTAAACACTTCAGGCTGGGGTCTTTCTAAGGCTATCGCACTGCTGCCCCTCATGCAATCTATCACCACTCAGTCCTCGGTCCTAATCCACTGATAAGTTCCCAAAAATCTGACTAGCCAGGCCTGCTCTGTGACGATAAGAAAACATTCCTCACTGCTTGCAAATGTATCTTTTTTTCTGTCACACACACATATGCTCAGCAGCAGCCAACTGTGCCTCTCCTCTTTGACTTTATCCTTCATTCTCTACATTTTCATATAGCCCCACTAAAGCGTGATGTTTACTTTCCAGCATTGGATCACTTGATGGGCTCATGGGGTTACATCGAATGAGCTAAAACAGTCCAACCCACTCATCAGCGCATTGTTTGTTTGGATTTTCCAGCCGACTTGCCACGGTTTGTGGGCCACTGAAGGGTGACTTATGAGGATCTCTGTTCTTTTGAAGTGCTCGCAGGCCATGGTGGTTTCAGAAGGAGGGATGAGTTGAGGAATGAGCTCAGAGTGAAAGTCGAGGGAAGGAGGGAGAAGGGGGAATTGTGGGAAAGGGGGTACAAGCGGTCTGGTCTTCTTCTGGCGACAGTTGAGCCGTTGCTGCAGCGAGGAGCGATGAGTCATCACAATTAAGCTCCTTTCTCGCAGGAAATGACCCCCTATTGCTCCAATTACAGTGATAACAGCAGATAACACCTTGGATGAAGAGACTGCAATTATTTTCTTTCTACATCTGTCATCAGAGTGTTATTTTTTTCTGTAGGGGTCTCTCTGTGTGGTTCGAGCACTCTATTGGTGATTGGGTTTATTTCTCATGGCTCGGCTGCGTCTCAGAGCTAAAGCTTTGTCGGGTGAGTTTGGCTGCAGTCTGGATGTGTTCACTCCAACACTGGCAGGCTAAAGGCCTAATGAGATCCATATTTGGTACTTTTTTTGGTTTATTATGTGACACTGACACCCCTCTTGTCTCCACAGAGCTGTAACCGTCTCACTGTAACCGGGTGATGTGTCCACTCCTCGATGCCAGAGTTTAACGCTCAACTTCAATCATAGTTTGGTCCCTGAGGGCATTTCATCCATGCGTCAAAGGATTTGTCAGTTAGAGATTTTGCATATGCTCACAATAGGATAATAACTGACTTTGTTGTACCTTCTCCATCCTTGACCAAATATTTAACCTCATCAATACATGCCTAACCTTCCACTGAAGGATATTCCTTTTTCCTGACTTGTATTAAAACCAGAAATTCATGGAAGGTTTGTCCTTTAAAAAAGTATAATTGTATGAAAGGAACTTTTCATTCATATTATTAGCTTTTTTATATAAACTTTTTGTATCCATATTTTAAGTAAAAAATTGAAGAAATAAAAAAATGTAACTTGAAAGGTGTTGTCTGAGCCACTGTGGATTTCCCGGGCTGGTTTTTACGAGGTGGAATTGTATGGTTTTAGTTCAGTCTATCAGCCCTCATCAGTGTTGTTTCCAGCAGGAAGCTGCTTTACTTTGTTTCAGTAAAGCAACCAACCACTGAACACTATACCAAGCAGCAAATGCAGACACAGTTAGCATGGTGGAGGTGGAGACCAAAAGGGAGCAAAAAGCGAAGAATATTGTAATTACAATTTGTCATATGACAAGAAAACAAATGTTTCCCTGTGTCAGGGTGGGCGGTGTGCCAAAGCAAGCTATTTTTTGGTAACATGTTTGCCATATGAAGTTTAAAGAGAGATTTTATAAACATTTTTTGTTTTGCTGTTTTGTTTTGGAGGCCACCATAGATATTGCAGGTTTAACTTTAAATGACATCCATCTTTAAGTGTACCCACAACTATACATTTTGAATATGATAGTCTTTCCTATATCATAGTTGCACTAGTATTAACTCTAGACATAGGCTAACTTTTATAAAAAAAAGTAATAAACTGAAATGCTTTTAGTATAAATGTTCGTGTTCCTTATTCAGATTTTCCTTTCTGCTTGCAGCTTGGAAGTAGGAGAAGTTGTGTCAGAAATCCCTACTCTGCTTTTACAAACACACTCATACTGTACACATCTTTCCAAACGCGCATGAACACATGAACCCTGCCCTCATGGACCTCTAGAGACATGATGGTAATCAGAGGAGAACGTTGGACAAAGACGTTATAACCGCACGGCAGCCATACGGATCCCTGCGGGATGCACACTCACGGATTTTGTTACTTGAACGATTCCTGCTCTGTTTCTTTTTGGCCTGTTGAAATTCCATCTTGCTCTCTGTTCTTTAAGAAGAAAAGGGGGCAGGAGGAGCACAAACCAGTAAGAATGTAAATGAATGCCAGATCTCCAAGTTTTGGCCCCTTTCTGCATCCTGGGATAATTTGTAAAGACGTGCAGCCAAGACGCTGATACTGTGAGTGTGAGTGAAGAGAAGGGCATGAGACAAGCTCGGGCCCAAAAACCCTTTTTCAACTTTTCCTCTCTCATTCTTCTTCTCATAGTCTCCTTCTCATTTTCCAAATTTGACCTCTAGTAACCCTCCCATGTTTCCATTCAAAAGGTGTTTTATTAAGAGAAAATAGAAATGGGCAGAGTACCAGCTCAGTCAACCAGCAATAAGGTTAGCGTGACTGTAAGTGATTTGAAAGAAAGTCTGGTTGCCCCTTTTTTTTCATTCTTAAAGAGTGTGCCATTTAAAAAGTTGCAGACCTCAGATGAAGAAGACGCCCCTCACATCTTCTTCAAACCAAACCAACATTGCTGGCATCAATGGTTTGAAGAATATTCTGCTCAATGTTGTCATGAATACAAAAAGAGAGTTTGAGGAAGGTTATCTTGTGTCAGTTAAAACAGATTAATCTCATGTTTGTGCTCTAACGAATGGGGCTTTTAACCAGCAGGAGATTCAAATAGCTTAGCATTAATACTGGAATCAGTTGTGTTACAGTGCATGGCCACTGGCTACTAAAAAGTGTTACAGCATGTAACTCCTTGTAAATACAAAACTTATATTTGTAATACATTGATGTAGTTTAAGAGGTGCCAGTAGGTCAATTCTTAAACTTTGGACAGAGTTAAGCAATCTGAATTTTGACCCTTGTTCCATTCCTACACTAAACAGTTCTTTGGTGTCAGCAAAAACCAAACAGTTGTGACCTTTTTGAACAATATGGAAAGTGCTGATTTGATTTGTTTTTGATTCCTTGCTCAGTCATGTTAAGACAACCATGGCAAAGCTTGTAAAGTGAACATCTTTTACTTCACACGGAAAATAAAATGAATTCCAAGTAATGCTTCCATCAGATTCTTGCCAAAAAGAAAGCTGCAGGATTCAACAACAAGCTAAACATGTGTCCAAGATCTGAGCTGTGTGTTGGCGTCCTGCCATGGGATATGTGTTGTTATCCATAAATCATTCCTATGCCCCCATTCAAGCTGGCTTGTTCAGTTTTACAAAATGATGTTTTATCAGAGCAGCAGCACATACTGTATGTCAACCCCTTGCTGTGCCTGTAATATCTGTCACATCTCAAACTGCTGCCTTGCCAACGGATGCCTGAGATGACAAGTAAAGATAAATGGTGTGGGTTGAAAAAAAAGTCTCTTTCAAAGAACTGATACTGCACACTTCTTTTTCATATAGACATTTAGAGTATAAAAGTGTGTATGGCGTGTAAAGCTTGCTGTATGATCTCTGATAGCCTTCTTTGTTTTGAACGACACCCAGGATCTTTGAAAAAGTCCATTAGTGGGAGTCAATGCTCTGATGTCATTCAAGCTCTGCAACCAATTACGTGCGGTTCAGAGAAATTCAGAAATGTAATGTTTTCCTCGGTTTTTGAGTCTCCACATCTATGTGTCAGTCGTCCGTCTCTTTACCCCCTGAACCCCACCGCCACCACCTCCCCCTAGTCCAGAAACCACATTTCCAAGATGCTTGTTCCATTGCAAGCAATTAGATGTCGGGTCAAAAGCTCACCAGCAGCTGGGTCCTGTTTCAGTGTGCCGCGGTGCAAGTTCGGTGCAGGTTTCAGTAAATGGGGTATCAAGAGTACATCAGCAGATCGTGCAATGACACAAACCAGCTGGCCTCTTCAGCTAATTTGCTCCATGTTGAAAAGTGAAAGAAAAGTGAAGGGAATTTTAATTCAGTTTGAAACGTTTTCTAAATGTGAACTGCAGGGCTTCCCCCCTCCACCTTGAGCAATAGCAGCAGCAGAATAATAACATCGGGCCTACATGTATAGGCATGATCAGGCCCACTGGGGAGCAGGGTACATTCTTCCAAAGTTTGACTCCTCATTTTTTATGCAACCCCTCTCTTTGCCCTCATGGTTTAGTAGATCAGAAATAGACCCAGCTTATAGCCGGAAGGGACAAAATAAATCCCCAGTCACCAAGTTCCCAGTCAGACATCCTGCTGTTAAAAAAATCAGTCCATTTCTCATGTTTTCAACCCTGTCACAACAATTAAAAAAAATAGATTTGACTGTGACCCATAACCTCTTTAAGGATAAAGTTGCAAGTTGTGTCCAGACAATCCATATAGTACAGTTTTTCATTCGTCAGCAATGTGTAGTTGCAGTCAAAGTATTCAAAGTCAATTCAGCAGAGGGGTTTCAGATTAAGCAGCGGTACTGGGTCTCACTTGCTTAAACCAAATGTCCTTGCACTGAAGTGATTAATTGTCATTCCCACAAACTCTCTGCCAGGTTTAGCGCCAGCTTGCTCAAACCCACAGAACTTGTAAAATGTAATCAAGATGCCAAAGCTTCCAGATATATAAAATAGGCCAGGTTTAATTACAGGGCAATGTGTATAAAATGATGCAAAATGTTTCATTTTCAGGAAGACTATTTTAATTAACTTAATTCGAATGTGGCTTTGGCGCATGTAATTGTCAAACTCTATAGAAAACCAGATTTACCTCACTTTAAAACTAGTTTAGGGCAATACATTAAAGACACAGTTGGAATCCCACAGTTTGCGTTGTCTCTATACATAGTTGTGTGTCACATCCATCAGTGCCATGGGACTTCAGAGATCAGCAGGTCACAGTGAGTTTCAGCTTCGAGACTTATTTTGGTGTTTTGTTTGGGTGCTTTTCAGGAGGGAGGGTATTTTAGTTTTCCTAGTGACTGATAGCGCTTGTTGTTTACGGAAGCACTATTATACGAGCGACTGGGCAACCTACTGGTCCTGAATGAGTCCCTATGGGCCCCTAATGGCTGCCCTATAACTGCTGAGACTTGGTGACAGGGCAGCTAGTGTCTTTGCAAGATGCTGTAAAACCATTTTATTGTTCACGCACACTGTAGACTCTGTGTTAGGCCCTCTGTTTGCAAGGTCTTCCATGTTTAATTTTAGGATTGAGAAGGATTGATAGAGGCAGAGGTATTTTTTAAATGTGTTGGCGAGGCTAGGAAAGGAGGATGGATTTCACAAGCTTCCTGATGTGTCTCTAACATTCCCACTGGGACTTTCCCCCTTTCCCCCTCCGCTTAAAGGTAGGATGCCAGAAGCAATTAAGTAGGATAGAAGAGTGGAAGGATGAAGAGCAGTCAGAGAAAAATACTTTAAAGAAGAGAGGAAGAAAAAGCTGGACATATACAAAAAGATGAAGATAAACAGATTTTAACATAAGCCAGTAGCACATACGTTTTCTCCTGTCTCACACATAAAAGAGCTTTAAAAAAAACATGTAAAAGAGCTGTGAGTGCCTCTCTGCGTGAATAGCCAGGAATATGCCACTGCCCCGGAGAGAAATAGTAGTCTTCTTTCAAGCTTGTTTAGACTAGAAAGCAAAAGATCCCCCATAATTCCTCACGCTGTCATCTAGTGTCTTTTCTTCTTCTATAACATAAACCCTCCTCTCAGATCATCCTTTCTTCTGGCTTTTCTCAGAGGCGAAATGCCTGCTATTGCCCATGTTTGCTTATGTTAGAACAGGAAAACAGAAAATTCCTTGCAACACAGAGGTGATTGGTCAAGGACACAAATGAGCTGCATGAGCCTCTTTTAGCATGGTTGTGCTACCTCTGAAAAGATGAACAGTCACTTACAGTTTGTCCATGGTTTTTTCTGTTCGCCTATAAATCAATTTGTCCTAGTCTGTGTTCAAATGTTCTGCAGCAGAGCACAGTATGTGTGGTTTGGAAGAGGAGGATGGGAAAAGGTTGGAAATTGACTTGGAAGCCTAGGTGTGACAAAATGTAGTATGGCAGTGTTGTGTGGGAATTGTTTGTCAGATTTACAGTCCATTATTCTGCACTTCCGTTCTCACCCAGGCCTCGCTCCCACTTTCTCCTTTCTCCCCCACATCTCTTCTCTGCCATGTCACCTCCCAAATCACTCTTGCCTTCTTTTCGCTTTGCTTATTCCTAGATTTTCAGATGATGTCGTTTGAGAGCCAGATGTGCAGAGCTGAGAAAGTATGCAGGATCTGAACCTCCTTCTTAGGCTTTTTATTCTTCATACAACTACTGCTGTCACTGTTCATGTGTGAAACGCATGCAACATTATGAGGGCCTCTAAGAGATATATTGTTCGAAAGTGTGTGTTTACTGTCAGCAGGCTGTTGACCCTGCTTTAGAGCGTGGCCGTTTGGAGCAGCTACTTGTATAAACACTTTAGCATTCAGGCACGGTCAGCTACATCTTAAAAACTTAATTCAAGGATGCCGTTCAGCCATTCCCCTGTTTTTTTCTTTCTACAACCTAACTTTGTAGTGCAGTATCCTTTTTTCGTTATTTCGCCAATCAAGAAACAAATGTCTTAGGAATTTAGATGTGCAACATTGCCATCAGCAGGGATAGCAACTGAAACAATGAAAATATATTCAGCAGATGAAAAGACAGACAGTATTAGTCTGTAACTATCCTTTTGAATAAGAGAAAAAACATTCATAGGATCTTTCTTTCCCTAGATTAACACGTCTCGGTCCATCTCTGTGCAGTATTGCGTCGGTTTGTGATATTTGGATGAGTTTAATGGAAACAGAACACAGATGGTGACCCAATCTCCTTCCAGTATATAGCCAAGGACAGCTGACAATTTCATGCCCATTTCTTGACAACTCAATTTTGGTATCTAAGCTACACAGAACAAAACAAGGAAGTCACACAATCTCCATGTGTCTCTTAGTTCAAACACCGTATTAAGTAATTGAATTTGAGAATCACATTGACTCAAAGGCTATTGCTCCCTGCTACTTTCTACTATTCCTATATCTAGACATACATGTCATGCCTGCAGGACATGGAACAGTGATTAAGTGAACAAAACAGATTACATCTTGAGGCCATGTTTGTGTGTTTTTCCAATTGGGACTGCTTGTTTATTTTGGTTCTCGCTCAAGCATTCCCTAATTACAGATGTGATTTTCCGATTGGTTCTTAACTGGTTTATAAAGATAAACACTTCTTTGTGAGTGACCTACCAGCTTGCTGCAGGAAACTCAAGGGTGAGAGAGTTTTCTGTGATACCTTTAGCCCACTTAAGAAGATTTGCATTTGTTTTTCAGTAACCCTGCCCCAGGCCAGAGAGACAGGTAGAGTCATCGTCTACGAAAAAACAAAATGTTCTCAGGAAACAAAGTTCAGCAACAGTATCCATCAACTTTGACCTCCAGCCCCTAATGGTGACTCCTGAGAGCTTGTTTTCATTCTTTACATTTACCTCATTCCCTAACCAGCACCACCCATTCGTGTAAAAAACCCTCATCCAAGTCTCAGGTGTCAGCGTCAGAGTCTTTGTTTAAAGATGTGACCACTTGTTTTCCTCTGCGACCCTCTGCTTTGGCTCTTAAGGGCCGCATTAACATCAATTTGCACAATTAAACTAGAATGCGTGAAGAGTTAGCACGTTGCTGCTCTCCAGCCAAATGTGTAATTGAGCTAATAGCAGCTGTTTGGGCCAGATCTTATAACAGATTCACATGTTCCATTAAAGCTGCTCTCGGGAGCCATCGGTGGAGTGACTGGCTCCAGATGTTCTCCGATCACAGGATACAAAAGGGGAGATGAGGAGATGTGTTTTCTGTCACAAGAGAAGGATGAGAATCGTCCCTTGTGAGTTTAAATACCTTAAAAGGATGCATATTTGTACCAGCTCTGAGCCTTATGGGCTGCATTTAATCAGGCAGACTTTCTTTGTCAAATCCTCCTGAGCAACAATGTCCTTTTAGCTGTCCAAATGATAATCGAGTCATGTTTGTGGTGGGAGGATGTAAACAGCTAAGGTTGATCAAGGGAGACTTTTTTCTATCAATGTGATTTTCCTGCTCAAGCTTTATTGTTGATTGGATGTTTGTTTAGTTGTCTCTGTGTGTGCTTGTCTCACAGCCATGTCCTACGGTGATCTGATCAAATTTATAAATTTCCGTTGTTTGTACAGAGACATTTGCCTCTGATTAGCAGCATGTAAAATGCTGTTGCAGATAAATATTCTCTCCGAAGCGGACAGCTGTGTTCACAAGGGAAAGTCAGTGTCGTCATCACTCTCTTTATGCAGCCAGTTCATGTAGAAACAAAGATTCAAACTTTTCCGGCATGACTCAGGATTTCTCTTTTCCAACTTAAAAACTTGGAAACTCAAGCTAACTTTGATTCCAGTTATGATTAGATGATTGTTCATGCATTTATTTCATCCTGTTTGGATAAGTGGATGTCAGCCATATTAATATCTTTTCACAAGCAAATGTACTCAATTCAGTCACCCATTAGTATATCATCCTGCCGGATTTAAGCTCTGTGGACTTTGTCGTCACCTTTTAAAAAGCAGGCCTGCCTTCATTACATTTTTCCATTTGTATGGCGGGTTTGTAGTATTTGTGGTTTGGGTCATTTAGTTTTATTACTTCTTATGCACTTCATATAGTGTACTCAGTCCAGTATCCCTAGAAATTATACACCTCATGACTTGCTTTTAATGACAACATTAAGTGTTATAGCAGGAGGTAGTGTGCCCTTTATGTATAATGGTGGAGGGGTGTTGGTCGGATTGGGGGATGGGGGTGTATCACGGCTAACATTAATTCAGGAGTGCATTGTTAATATTTGCATTTTGATCTTTCCTATGATCAACTGTTTTAGTTAATAATATTTGTTTTAGGTAATATGTTTACAACATGAAATAATGTTGGATTTTGCTAAATTGTCCGCTATTATTCTGGCAAACAAGTAAATGTATTAATGTGTTTCAAATTCACCTGCACTGTGTTTTGCTTCTTCATCAGTTATTGGTGGCGTTACTCATGCTGGTTACCTCGGGGCAGTCTCAGGGCTGATGACAGCTCATCAAAATAAGAGAGAGGCGGTGCGATAGAAATGTCAGTAACTGAGAGGGAGGAGAGCAGCACTACCAAAAATTTACAGCTATTAAGATAAAACTTTATTTAAAGGAAAGTGTATGTGTTAGGCTATAAATATGATCATGTATGTGTATACTTTACATTACTGATGTTTTCTCCTAGGCACAAATAATAATTATCATTTTTTGTGTTCTTGCAACTTAAAAGAAGGAATCAAATGGTAGAATCTTAGTTAATTTAAATATTGCGTAACGTATTAGTAAACTGCAATGATAAAACATGTTAGAAGTGTATCATATGTTTTGTGAGTACGTTTGCAATCTAAGTAAATGTCTTCATATAGCTGTAGTAATGTAATAAATAAAGGATACGAGGTATTGCATGAAATGGAAATACTCCAGGAATGTATACATTTTGTTGCTTTCTGATGCAGAGCAAAATAAAACACTTTATTAAGATCCCTGAAACCCCTTAAGTGTTAAAAAAGTATTTCACAAACACAAAAGTGACTCAATTCAAACCAACTCTCTGTCACAGAATCTTTTCTACACAGTGCTAGTTTGGAGATTTCTTCTGTGTCAAGTAATTTAGTTTTTATGAGTCCATCTTCTCATCTGTTCTTCGTTAACACTGGTTGTGTTCTCTTGTGGTGATGGTTTATGTGGCTCTGATCTCTGGAGCTAACTGCTCCTTAAGCAGTCAAGTCATCTATAAATCTAAAATGTTAAGCAGATCTTGAATCTAGAGAGGACTTTTGCCACATCATAGCTTAAGTAGTAGGTAATTGAAGACATTGGAGTCTGGGGAGTTTTTTAATGACGCAGTCATCAGGGCAGTGTTTGTGCTAAACGATGCTTATGTGGTTCGCATCTGCTTTCTCACTGTAAAACAAGTCCAAGTTAATGAAGAACTGAATGCATTGTGTTTTCGATGTAAACATGAACTGAGACAAAGGAAAAGCAGATGATCATCTTATTTCAATCGCACCGCCTCTCACTCGCCACAACACACCTCTTATCTGCTTGGACAAACAGTTTCTCAGACTTTGTGTAAACAAAGTAAAGCAAGATTAGCCAACATATCTGAAGCAAACGGCAAGTAAGCAACAAAAAACAACAAAAGAAAATGCTTTGGCTGCCTCGAGAGACTTTATATAAGCTTTCAACCAACTGATGAAGACAGATGACCTGCCTCCTTCTTTAACTCCCTTAAAGTGTTTCACTCCCTGCAAGAGTAAGCACATTTGTAAGACAAAGTGTGTGTGGGCAGTGACACTGATCATTGATGACCTTTGTCTTACATTAAACAATGGAGCAACACTGTAATGTCCAAGTTTAAGTCCTTGGTTTACATTAACAGTACTCTAAGTAATGACATGGAATTAGGAATTAATGTAAAGTACATAACATGCTGGTGAGAGACAAGCAGCGACTCTCTCTTTAAGTGATGTCACATCTTCTGTTAATGAACACTTCACAGACATATAAGTGCGAGACTGCGAGGGGAGGGAGGCGGGGGGGCATTCCTTACATTCTTCATGCAAAGTACTTTACTTTTCTTGAGGCTATATGGTCATGGTTAGGTTAAGTTCCTCCCCGCTAACTCTTATCATTGGCAAACTGTTTGAAAACTTGAATAAATCACATGGAGTTGCGGCTGGTTTTAAACAGCATGACCCACTCTGACCACAGACCCTGGGTTTTAAGGTTTATGTCTAAGCGGTCAATTTAAAAAGATTTCAGATGTCTCCTCACACTGTTGATGGGAAAGTAGCGGAGACAGATTGACATCTTTGACTCGAAAGGTCATAACCTCCTAGGGCTAAACCAAATTTCACTGTGCAGAGAGGTCAGATTTTTTCTATCTTAATCGAATACAGCAATGTCCGATACAATGAATATTAAGAGAGTAATTGGTTGGTGAGTTCAGTTTTCCTGTTGAAGCAACACCTTCTTAGAGAACTTATTTATGTGAAGTATTGAAGCAACAGAAGTTCACCAACACAGCCATTGGTCACTACGTCACCAACATTTCAGCACCACAACTTTTCTTTGAGCCCAGATCTTTAAAATATAGTTTTTTCTGTGCACAGAGCAACGATTGTGACGTTTATCCCCCATCATGTCTTGCTGGCAATTTGTGAACCACAAGTTCAGCTCTGAGTCTGTTGGGTGGCTCACTGACCGTAAGGAAAGCAGAAAATCAAGAGACCGGTGAGCCAATCCATGCTGTCATCATAGATGCCTAAGATGCAAGCCGTTAAGCTAGCAAGTCCCACCACTCTGGATAAACAAACTGTGTTATTCAGTCCTCCTCCTAGACAACTGGAGCCATTACCAGCCACCACAGAAACCCAAGGCTCTCTCCTTATTAAAGATTGCCTTCATCCACGGCCGTTTTCATAAGCCTCTCTCTTCTCTCCCGCCTCCTCTCCATCCCTTCCTCCCTTTCTCTTCCAATCTCATTCTTTGTGGGTTTTGGGTTTGGCGAGTGCTAGGCGTCACAAAAATTGAGGCCCACTCTTTCTTTCAGCCTCTCTCGATTTTTCTTTTTCTAACTGCTCCCCCTTTCCCTCCTTCCTTCACTCCCTTTCTCGGTACTGGGCGTTCATGCTTAAAAAGAGGGGGGGCTTGCCAAAAACGCGATTCAGGGAAAAACAATGAGGGGAGGTTTGTTTGAGAAAAAGCACAGGAAGCCAAGATGTATAAACTTCAACGGACCTGTACCCCGGTTAAACGTGTGGGCCAGCCAGAGGAGAGTGTGGTTTGTGGGTGCGGCCCACCAGGCTTTCTACCAGGAACAGAGTGATTTACCTCACACAGACAGAACCCGCTGAACTGAACACACACACAAACATTCACACAGACACTCAACAGAAGAATAATACACACACATTGGAATTCCAAATTCTCCATTTCTGTTTGTTCTCTGACTAGATTTCATAAAAGTGTTTCCATGTATCTAAGTGCCTTTGACATGATATCAGTAGGTACTTAATGGAAACCTGTCGGTGAAGGGGAAACACACACGCTTTTTACGACTAGTGTTTGAGTGTGGGAGGACAGATGGACCCCTGTAGATGTCAAAGAAGGAGGTCTGAATAAGCCTTTGTTGATAACGGTGATGGAAGATGTTCTCAGGCTCATGAAGTCGTAGATGGTATCTCTTTTATTCGAGACTAAAGAAGGGTCTGGGGGAGATGGGCAAAGCACCACACTCCATTCATCAAGTGAGGAGAAGAAGAAATAATAAAACAGAAAGAGATAGCAGTGTTTGAACATAAGCTGTTTATGGCAAGTGCTGCTCCTTACATGGGGCTTTCCAAAGGCCTTTCAACAGAGCAACATGAAACACATGGTGGAAATGGGAGTCAGGACGAGAACAAGAGTAATTATTGGCATGGTGGGAGTCAAAAAGTCATGAGGGAGTGCAGTCTGCGTAACTGGCATATCCTCCTGCTCTGTGGTTTCATATGAATCATTAAGAAGAGTTTATAGAGGAATTTCAACTCCAGTTCTTACAGATGGTCTTTTTATTAGAGCTCTTGTACAAACTCACAATATAAACCTGCTAAAAGGACACACCGTGTTTTTGATCTGCCTGCTGCCCCTGCTTGCGTGCCGGGTATGGTGGCTCCACGTCAAGCAGGTCTTCATATTGTAAACAGATGGCAAAGCGCTGACCTCTCGTGTAGAGGCAACCAAAACCAAGAGGCAGAAACTATTCATCCTCTGTGAGGAGGAAACTTTTCAGTAAAAAATGCTTCATGAAAAATGCAGCTTTAAAAAAAAAAAAGGTATCTGCAAAAAGCAAAAAAGCAGCAACATGTTCCAAGACGGCATGCTGTTGAATCATATGTCTTTCCCTCAAATAGGGTCAAATTTAAAAGGTCCCCTATTATACTGTTTTTCATCTATATATTATAGGTCTCAGATATATACAAACATGTCTCTGAAGTGTTTGGCTTGAAATACCAAACAGATCATTGTAGCATCCCATAAACCCCTCTGTTTCAAAAGTGCTGATTCTCTGTCTGTTACTTCAGATGAAAATAAGGAGCCACTCCCCACGTCCCTCTGAGAGAGATTTGGTTAAAAAGAACACAATGGAGCTCTAGGAGGAGATTCAGGTGATAAGGTGGGGGGTTTTACTTTGGTTCGTTATTGGCTAATGGTTACACAAGCCAAAAAATCGTTATAATATCATAAAGTGGCAAAATCTGATCAGCTCATTTTCAGACAGGTTTTTATATAAATGGATCAGGACAAAAAGTGAGCAAATCTTTTTTCCTGAAACTTTCAGAATCTCTTTACACAGAGGGGACACATGTTTATGTATAAAAGACTTGAAAAAGTGGATTTTGCATAATAGGTGACCTTTAAATCAAATGTGAATTGGCTTGTATGGAGCAACCAAACTGACAAAAAGTAGTTAATGGTATCGGTAATCAAAATAACAATTATAAAATATCAGTCAATATATCAATTAATAATGTTGTTATTGAAAGAACTAATCAAGACATCAAGACAAGAAGCATGTTCTGAAGAAGATAATGTTATGAAGACACAAGCATGTTATCAAGTTTCACCAGTGAGCTAACATAGCAATATGATCTCAGAGAAATATGTGAAGTGACCGCAACAAGAAAAGCATGTCCCCCAGCTTAATATCATCTTAATGTGACACATTCTTTCCCCAGTTGAAATGTGTATGTTTCCCTGGGTCATTTATGTTGAACACAATCACCCACCTAGAGTAAAGAGGTTATACTCCTTTACGTATACACACACCCAAAAACGTTCGCCCTCAAATTGCTGACAGACAGACATTGACATCTCCACAGTGACAGGTTGTTAACAATTCAAACAGCAGCCCTTTCCTTATTTTTGGATTTAAAATCTCGGTACCACTTTACAATAAGACTACCCTTATAAAGGGTTTACAAATAGTTTGTAATTATTTTATTAATTAGGTTGTGAACTCTTTATAAATCATTAATAAGCTTTTATAAGACATGAGATAAACAGGGCACCTGTAACCGGTGGCTTGCCAAATAGTGAGCCCAAATGTATCTACTGCTAAGCCTTATTGAAAATGGTAGTAGCATTAATAAATGGGAATGTGTTTTACACTTTACAATAAGGTTCCCTTTTGGCATTTATAAATGTTAGTAACTCATAAATAAATGGTCATAAAGAGATGCCAAGAAACATCAAGATGGATGGGGGGAATCAACTCAGTGATACCAAGGATGCTGGCTGATGAAGAAGACGAAGTAAGCTAGGTAGCCAATATAAGACTTAGTCATCTTGCCAAATAGAGAGCCTGTGTTGATGCATGAAAACTACGTTAGAACTGGTTTATAAATGGTTCTTAATGATTAATAAAGTCCTTACAACCTAACTCATAACCTGATTATAAACCCTTTATGAATCTTTTATAAGGGTAGTCTTATTGTAAAGTGGTATCAAAATATCTTACAAAAGGACCCACTGCGGTCAAGCCAGCCTCCACTCGGGAAAACCGAGTGAAGCCAGCCCTCACGTGATATTGCGGTGCGCGAATATCCTATGCATTACGGTAGAGTAAAAAAAAAAAAAATCATCCCTCTGTGTTTAGATGAGAATAAAACAAAAACTGTCCTGTATCAAAGACTCATTCCACTTCAGGGTGATAGCAGGACATCCCTACTAGTCACTCAGAAAAAGTCAGGACATTCTGATGTAGAGTTTCAAAATAAAAGACCTTTGAAATCTCTATTGTATGAGCTATCATCCCTGTTTTTAGATGAGAATAAAACAAAAACTGTCCAGTATAATATATCCATCTCACTCCAGGGTGATAGCAGGACACCCCATGTAGTCACTCAGAAAAAATCAGGACATTCTGATGTACAGTTTCAAAATAAAGACCTTTGAAGTCTCATATATGAGCTATCATCCCTGTTTTTAGATGAGAATAAAACAAAAACTGTCCAGCATCATAGATCCATCTCACTCCAGGGTGATAGCAGGACACCCCATGTAGTCACTCAGAAAAAATCAGGACATTCTGATGTACAGTTTCAAAATAAAAGACCTTTGAAGTCTCATATATGGGCTATCATCCCTGTCCCCAAAGGTCTTTTATTTTGAAACTGTACATCAGAATGTCCTGATTCTTTCTGAGTGACTACATGGGGTGTCCTGCTATCAACCTGGAGTGAGATGGATCTATGATACTGGACAGTTTTTGTTTTATTCTCATCTAAAAACAGGGATGATAGCTCATACAATAGAGATTTCAAAGGTATTTTATTTTTGAAACTGTACATCAGAATGTCCTGATTTTTTCTGGGTGACTAGATGGGATGTCCTGCTATCACCCTGAAGTGAAATGAGTCTTTGATACAGGACAGTTTTTGTTTTATTCTCATCTAAACACAGAGGGATGATAGCTCATATATGAGGCTTCAAAGCTCTTTTATTTTGAAACTCTACATCAGAATGTCCTGATTTTTTCTGAGTGACTAGATGGGATGTCCTGCTATCACCCTGAAGTGAAATGAGTCTTTGATACTGGACAGTTTTTGTTTTATTCTCATCTAAACACAGAGGGATGATTTCTTTTTTTTTTACTCTACCGTAATGCATAGGATATTCGCGCACCGCAATATCACGTGAGGGCTGGCTTGACTAGGTTTTTCCGAGTGGAGGATGGCTTGACCGCAGTGAGGACCCTGGGAAAAAAACGAGCTTTATTTTGTAACTTTGCTAGCGTTAGCTGGCCAACTAAAATACTTTAGTTAGCCTACTGGGTTTACACAGTAGCCATACAACAGTATACAGTATATTACTGATACACATGCACTGTCTGGTGTAATGTTATGATAAACTTTAGCTCTAGGCCTGGTGAGTTAAGTTACCAGTGTTTACTGTTATTAAGCTAACCGCTAACCCATCCACTCGATTGCTACACACACAATAATTCTGCACCAATCATTAGTAAGCTTGCATACTTTGTTATCATTACAAGCATAAGAGGGTTAACATTGAAAATATGTTGATGAACATAGGAAAAGTTGAGAAATGATTAAATGTGTCAATAAAAAAGTAGGAAGATTATAAAAAAAGAGATTAAGTAAATAAGCCTATCTTTTGGATTGTCATTCAAATATATATTTCATTATGGAACACGGTTAACTGTAGGCAAGCTAATTAAGAGAGCCTATGATATACTTACGGGGAAATGCCTCGAGGAAAGTGAAAGAGTTATTTGTAATGAATTCTTTCCATGAAGGGAATTTCCACAGGCTGGTGGGTTACTATTAGACTTGTCTAAATGGTATATCTTTAATGTCAAAGGAATGTTTGTACCCCAATTCCCTTTTATCTACACAACCCTGCTTATGAGAACCACCCATGTATTGCATCAACTTTAATACAAAATCTGATTACTAAATGGATTATGGTTAAATAACTATGTGACCAAAGATTTGGCAGCGATTCTCTGTGGCTAAACTTCCAGTAAAGATACAGTCATTGAACAGTCTTGTTCATGTTTTTATTTGTTGAATTGTGTATCTGTGTGTCTATTCACTGTATTATCTTTTGTACTTATTACATTTTAACTGTATTTTTCATTTGATTGTGTTGTATTCTTTGTATGTTGAGAAGGTGATCTATAAATAAATCACATGACTTAACTTGAGTAATAGCTAGACTGTTTGTTTACATGTGTGCCAGTTTATTTTAGTCTCTATGAGGTAATGTGACCAGGTGTTGTCTTATAGCTTTGAAGGATGAGGTAAGTGCATCGGGATAATTAAAGGACCCCGTTTGTGTGTATGTATGTATGTATGTGTGTGTGGCAGGGGTTAGTATGATCACTCTCTGTCTGGTCTGAGTCCTTGTTCAGATGTGTGCAGCATGGGTGTGAGTGTTCCTATCTTGGAATGCGTATGACTAAACCTGCATTGTGCCATGGCTGGTGCTGCAGTGATAGACACGCACAGCAGTGTCTGACACACCTGTTCTCACCACGTCACCTGCTGAAGTGTCTGGTTTTGATTCTACCCTTTTATGAGGGGCGAACTCAAGAAAAATATCCAGTATGCCTCTACGCATCCTCATTATGAGGTAACTACATATGACTCAAAGACCCTCCTGGATGTGTGCATTTAGATTATATGAAAAACATCATAGGTTTGATAGCTAGTGTGCCTTTACTGTATGATTTCATGTTTGCGTCTACAGGAAACCCCTGGAGTAATAACTCACACAAAGTGATGACAGGAGCTGCTGCGATACCCAGTGCAGATACACCATCCCAGCTAAAGTGACACCGCTCACAGCTGCCCCTTCTTACAGGAACAACCGCACCAAACCGTTCAACTGACAAGCCCTTATCATCGGCCCTGATGTAAAAATGTGTGTGTGATTGACGTGACCACTGGTAGAAGATAAAGTGAAGGATTTCGCTTAAAGAATTGCATCTAATGAAAAGGGGTAGAAGGTAGATATATTTGTGGCTTTCATTTCCATAATGCAGACCATTAATCATTTCCACACAGCGCGAATGTTCCTTTCAAAATAATAGTCTTTGTTTTATTGAGTTACTTACAAATGATGACATCAGATGACAAATAATCATCTTGAATGTATTAAAGCTGTGGCGGTTCTTTGGATCATACCTCATGTAATACAATATCTGTTTCATTAAATATGGTTGAAAGCAGAATGTAATAAGAGTAAGAGTTTGGTGCCAATTTGAACTTGATGACTTTCCCTGAGTTTGATTTGACCCAGTTGGGCAATCCCTCTTCTTCTCTTTCACTCTCTCCTATCCATCTTCCTATAAATCTGTCAAGTCATAATCCTCTTCTAGCCTGCACAAACGCCTGTAATTTAAAAAAGAATGAGGGCTTTGTTTAAGTTTGCTTAAGCACTGCTTAAATCTTAAATCATCCCAGCTCTCTTACAGCTTGAAGATTAATCTTCCCACATGTATTCAACAGCAGCAGAGCTCTTGGTACAAACACCGACATCAGAGAAGACACCAAGATCAAATATAATGACTTGAACAAATTCTCATTCAGTTGCTCGTACAAGCTCTGTTTGCAATGAAGAAGAGTATCCAGAACTTTAAACTATTTAAAACATTTTGACATTCCTAAAAACCGATTGAGTCACAGAAGGTGCTTGAACAGTTTTAAGTACTTTAAAGAAGGAATTCATTAGAGAAACAAGCTAAGAACTAAAGATGACCTGTGTGAATCAGGTGCCAAATCCTGTATTAATTAATTAGTCATTTGCAACTGCAACATACCTTTCCCGTACCCTTTTTTTCCCGTGTGTGTGTGTGTGTGTGTGTGTGTGTGTGTGTGTGTGTGTGTGTGTGTGTGTGTGTGTGTGTGTGTGTGTGTGTGTGTGTGTGTGTGTGTGTGTGTGTGTGTGAACAGAGAGTCATTCCAGACTGGTCCACAGCGTGTCCTGAGTTGTCCCTTATCATCTCTGCTGTGCAAAGATAAAGCGGTGAGCTCCAGATGATAACAGCACCCAGACAGGAGACGGCAACCCAAACATGTGCTTTACATGCACACATTCATGCAAAGAAAAACATACCACAAGATCCACATATCAGATCCTATACTTTGGAAAACAAAATAAAACAAAATAAAACAATTGACTATACAATGTAAGTATAATGGTTAGGAACAAAATGTGGCTCTTTTAAAAAGCACATTATTTACAAAAAACAATATTTAGTGATTTGGCTGTTCATTGAAAAATACAAAGTGCATTTGAACTATTTCAAGTGTGGTGTCCGTCTTTGAAGAAGACAACAAAATGTAAGGACATATTTGTCATTGTAAATGTTGGCTGACTCCAAGTTAAGCAACAACTAAATAAAAAATAAATAATATATTTGAGCCACAAACAAAAGGGGTTCGTTTCTCGTGCTGTTTTGGGCCATTTAAGTCTGGGAGCAGCACTGATAACCTCGTTTAGACTGACTATTGTGTGTAGACACACATAACATAAAAGTAGTGCTTGTGTTTTGTTTGGTCATGAAGGGGAGATCATTGGAGAGACAGGAGTGGAAAGGAAGAACGTGAGAAAGAGACAGAACGAAAAGCGCAAGGAAAAGCAGAAATTATAAGTCTTGACCTGTCTGATAGAAGTGTAACGCTTTGCTGCTTGGAAGTTGTAGCAAAAAAAAGAAGGCAAGAATTCTAACATAGTTAACAAAATGAAACAATAGTAACAGAAAGTCAGGAACACGTAAACCCTGAGGCCACATATGGAATCTGTTTTGTTCTCTTTAAAGTTACATTATTATTTTTGCTGTAGATTGTACATCCTTTGAAGACAGGAAAGCAAAGCACAAACTTCTGACTCTTCCGAAGTTCCTCCAGTAATCTATTTGGTTCAGTCTATTGTCATCCTGTCTGCACTTTTGGAACCTACAGTATAAGGCCAGACTTGTAGTAGATTTTTTTTTGCAGACTGTGGAGTGTGTTTAAAGACAGAGGCTCGTCAAAAAAACAAAACATATTCCATTGGAAACCCAATCGATGACAATAAGAGACCGTGTGAAACAGAGATGCTCACTTTTAGGCAAACACGAACCCTGATCTTGTTGTGTTGGTGTGGCTGAGAAGCTGGATTTAAAGGAGTACTTCACACCCAAAATGACCATTTGTATATCACTTAGATGAATGCTGAGACTTGTAATTTACTGCACGAGTTGTGTGAGTGAGTTTTGCTGATTGTTGAATGTAGCCCCTATTCACTTCTCGGTTTTTGGATACTTTGTTCACCGTAGAGGCATGCGAGATAAACAAAGTTTCTTTAGGCGATCAAGGTAACACAAATTCAATAACTGATAGACATTTGGATAATTTGGGAGTGAAGTAATCCTTTAACACTGCCGTGGTCTTGAATACAGTTTGACGTGGTAATTTAAGAAAGGTTAGTGGTCAACTAACTCCTGCACAAAGTAGGACTGAGGGGTAGTGTGTGTGTCTGTATACCCTGTTGTGTGCCCATACGCAAGTTTTATTTAATTAAACAACCTCTAAATGTAAAAGCAAACAGACGTGACATGTTCTGAATGCTCATCATTCATTTTGAGATATATTGTTGAAGTATAAATACAATTTATAGCTGCAATGAAAAGTTGTACCCGGATCATGTGGAGTGAAACAGAGTCCAGTTTGTCGACGATTTAACACCCCTCGGTTTTTGACTAACGGTTCCATGGGGGCCAAGTCTGGATCACGCAGGGTCAATTACAGTCACTGTTAAAGCCATAATTCACACGTACACACACACACACACACACACACACACACACACACACACACACACACACACACACACACACACACACACACACACACACACACACACACACACACACACACACACACACACACACACACACACACACACACACACACACACACACACACACACACACACACACACACACACACACACACACACACACACACACACACACAGGAAGTGTCAATCAATTCTATTTTAAAGCGCCACATCAAAATGCATTTACACAGTGACACACACACATTAACACACAACACACAGAAAGAAAGAGAGAGAGAGGAAGCCTGGAGCTGCTCTCTCTCTCCCTGAGAAGCCAATCAATCATTCTGCTGCCATGCCAACAGGAGGAGGCCTGCCGTTGGCTCACAGAATGGCTCAAAATGCAGACGTTTCCCTGGTAACCACTTTGATTGTTCTTTTAAAAGTCAAAAATAAATAATTAAGGGCTGGATTTACAGAACAAGCCATTTAATTTGCTAACTCTTTTCCAATGAAAGAAGCTAGCATTAGTTCCAAAAGTAGTACAAAGTTAAAAAGCTAATTTCCATAATTGGAAGTCATCCCATATGTATTAGCATACAGCTTTGTGGTTGTGTTGGTTGTAGGCCTGCATATGGCACAAGAGGATAGGGAGAGCCAATGGATTACTCTGTGCAGCCTTGGGAACATCTACAATATAATGTATTTGAATATAATTAGCTTTTCTTCTGATGGCCTGAATAAGTATTGTTTGTCGCTTGACTAAAAACCCTAAAAAAAAACACAATGAGCCAGACTATTCCACATAGCAAATAATTCAACTTTTTAAAAGGATATTAACCATATATTTGTGACCTGCTTTAAAGATTCATCTGCAGTAAGACTTTTGGCTGGTTGTCAAAGACAGTGTAGACTAGAAAGACTAAAGCATTGTGAGTTTTTTTTAATTTATTGGATTTCTTGACAATATTACATATCTAGATTATCATTTCAAATCCTTTAATGTGACTTAACCGACCAACATACATAACAAATGTCTATCTCCCTTCAAATTATCATTTTTATCTGTGTGCACATGCGTTCAACTTTGTCTTTGGTTCAACTCTTATCCACAATTCCACTTCTTTTCTTTTTTTTTTAACCAAATGTAACCACAATTTGAATATACCTACAACTTCCTTGTTGCGTTTGGATTTGTTGACATGATTCGTTTAACCTCCATGACAGCCAAAGTCTTTGACCTCTGCTCGCAGCCTTTCTCTATCTGGTGTCAAAGGTCAACAGTCAGCGGTCAACTCTGTCTATCACAGGGCAGACGGTAGTCGCTCAGACCACAGACTGATACCACTCAACCAAATCCAGACCTCAAGCTAAAACAAACACTATCACTGCTGCCCACTGTGCAGCTTTTAATGCTGTGTGTGAAAAAGGTCATTAATTGCCAACAACTCAACACAACCTTGAGCTCAAGGGAGACTCCTAAAGAGTTCCTTTATTTATATGTGTGACACATAATAGAGAAAGTGCCCTACAAGCATTACGGGATATTGACTAAGCAGCTGTAACAATGCCAGGTCCCAGACTGCTGTGTTTACTCACATTGATGGTAAGTTTCCCTTTTGTCTGGCTGAGTAACAAACCTTCCCACACAGATCAAGCATGAAAGGGCATGGGGGCACTTCTATTTTCTTTACCTGTTTCTAATTAGTTACTCTCAGACATGTGTGTGAGTCATCTGAGAGGGTGTCATGGAGCAGCTTGCACAATGCTGCACATATACAGTGGGGCAAAAAAGTATTTAGTCAGCCACCAATTGTGCAAGTTCTCCCACTTAAAAAGATGAGAGAGGCCTGTAATTTTCATCCTAGGTATACCTCAACTATGAGAGACAGAATGAGAAAAAAAAATCCAGAAAATCACAGTCTGATTTTTAAAGAATTCATTTGCAAATGATGGTGGAAAATAAGTATTTGGTCACCTACGAACAAACAAAATTTCTGGCTCTCACAGACCTGTAACTTCTTCTTTAAGAGCCTCCTCTGTCCTCCACTTGTTAACTGTATTAATGGCACCTGTTTGAACTCGTTATCAGTATAAAAGACACCTGTCCACAACCTCAAACCGTCACACTCCAAACTCCACTATGGCCAAGACCAAAGAGCTGTCAAAGGACACCAGAAACAAAATTGTAGACCTGCACCAGGCTGGGAAGACTGAATCTGCAATAGGTAAGCAGCTTGTTGTGAAGAAATCAACTGTGGGAACAATTATTAGAAAATGGAAGACATACAAGACCACTGATAATCTCCCTCGATCTGGGGCTCCACGCAAGATCTCAACCCGTGGGGTCAAAATGATCACAAGAACGGTGACCAAAAATCCCAGAACCACACGGGGGGACCTAGTCAATGACCTGCAGAGAGCTGGGACAAAAGTAACAAAGGCTACCATCAATAACACACTACGCCGCCAGGGACTCAAATCCTGCAGTGCCAGACGTGTCCCCCTGCTTAAGCCAGTACATGTCCAGGCCCGTCTGAAGTTTGCTAGAGAGCATTTAGATGATCCAGAAGAGGATTGGGAGAATGTCATATGGTCAGATGAAACCAAAATAGAACTTTTTGGTAAAAACTCAACTAGACGTGTTTGGAGGAGAAAGAATGCTGAGTTGCATCCAAAGAACACCATACCTACTGTGAAACATGGGGGTGGAAACATCATGCTTTGGGGCTGTTTTTCTGCAAAGGGACCAGGACGACTGATCCGTGTAAAGGAAAGAATGAATGGGGCCATGTATCGTGAGATTTTGAGTGACAACCTCCTTCCATCAGCAAGGGCATTAAAGATGAAACGTGGCTGGGTCTTTCAGCATGACAATGATCCCAAACACACCGCCCGGGCAACGAAGGAGTGGCTTCTTAAGAAGCATTTCAAGGTCCTGGAGTGGCCTAGCCAGTCTCCAGATCTCAACTACATAGAAAATCTTTGGAGGGAGTTGAAAGTCTGTGTTGCCCAGCGACAGCCCCAAAACATCACTGCTCTAGAGGAGATCTGCATGGAGGAATGGGCCAAAATACCAGCAACAGTGTGAAAACCTTGTGAAGACTGACAGAAAACTTTTGACCTCGGTCATTGCCAACAAGGGTATACAACAAAGTATTGAGATGAACTTTTGTTATTGACAAAATACTTATTTTCCACCATAATTTGCAAATACATTTTTTAAAAATCAGACAATGTTATTTTCTTGATTTTTTTTTCTCGTATTATCTCTCATAGTTGAGGTATACCTAGGATGAAAATTACAGGCCTCTTTCATCTTTTTAAGTGGAAGAACTTGCACAATTGGTGGCTGACAAAATACTTTTTTGCCCCACTGTATATGAGAGGCCGCCTACCTCACAACTCATGCTTGGTCTTACAAACAATATCAGAATCTCACATGTACTCCACCAGATTCTTTCACACACAGTATCATACCGTCTTTAACGTACTGTCATTCCTTCCTTCATTTACTGTCATACTATCATATATAAATAACTATTCTCTCTCACACACAAAAACAAAATCTCTTAAACGCACCATCATACTCTCGTACACACAACACTATCGTCTAATAGAACATTATAATAGTGTAAGTGAAAAGAGGATAGTAGTATGTGTGTAATCGGTAAACAATGTATGTAAGACAGAATAATAACCTATGTAAGAGGGAATAGTATTTCATGTTAATAACAATAGTCATATATGTAAAACAGAATAGCAGTGCATGAAAGGCAGAATAATAGCTTATATAAGAGGTAATAATAGTTAATGTGAATGACTATATAGGCATGTGTATAAAACAGAATGATAGGGTGTGTGCATAAGAATAGTCATGTGTGTGAGAGAGTATGATTGAAAAGGAAGTGAGTTTGATTGAAAAGGAAGTTGGACTAAATTCTCAGTTCCTAATTGGCTCTACGTTTTTTGTTTGACGGACACCGCCCAAGAAAGGCAGTAGAATGCTACTAACATTCCCTATGCAACCTGAAGAGTAAAAGGGTCAAGTCCGTCATAAAGCAATGACACTTACACTGTAAGGATGAGTAACATGTATTGTGTTTATGTGATGACATTTGGAGATCTTTAAAATCAATGAGAAAATGCGTTAGCATTCGCGCTAGCGTTAGCATCCGCGCTGGCGGTAGCATGTTTTATTTATATGCTTTTATTTTGAAGGCGAGTTTACGCTGTTGACAGGAAGTTGTTGTTGCTATTGAAACAACATGACTGCGAAAATATTATCTTCTACGTATAAAGACAGAGAAAGTAAAGAATAAAGTGTATGTTTAAATGTTAGCACCCCAAAGAGGCACAAGGTTGGTATTTACTATAATATAGAATTGTAGGTTGTGTTCTAATTCATTTATAAGCTGTTTTGTAGCTTTGCTGTCTGTTTACAGTTAACTTTGGGTAGTATGCTAAAGTGATTCTAATACGCATTGGGCCTAAATGTATTTGTTATTTTTGTGTCTTTATAGCTCTTACCTTGACTCTGGAGTTTCAATCAATTCTAAATCATCAGTAAAGTCTACGACCATATTTCGGAGGGATATGCTACAGCTAGCATTAGCTATATTTACCTTGTTTACACTTAGCAGTCCTATGTGTTAATCTGTGTATGTTACACTTGCATGTATGAGATCATTAAGTGCCTTGTATCTTCTTTTTTATAGTTTCACTCTGTTTGAATGTCAGTGGACTGCAGTGGCGAGCCGTGACTTTTATACCTAGGCCCTCTGACCCCCACCCCTTCCCTCGAGTTATTACGTCACAGCGTATACTTCAGCGGAATATCAAAAACAACGGCCCGGGGTGCAAAACGCATCAATGAAAGCGACCCTCTACCACACAAAACAACACCTGTAAATAACACTATTTGTGTTCTTTGAAATTGAAAAGAATATTTTAATGTGTTTGTTTCTTTCGTTGCAGTTGTATGTCTTAAGTGTAATTTGGCATACTTTTATTTTGAAGGCGAGTTAATGCTGTTGACAGGAAGTTGTTGTTGCTATGGAAACAAGAAAAGTTTCACAGCGGGCGGAACTTGTCATAAAGTCCGCGATAATAACACCCACCCATTTAGAGGGAAGATATGATTGGTCAATTGTACTGTCATTTGACATTACTCTCTCGTTCAGTTACTATAGCTGGGCCCTCTGTGAATTCATAGCTGGACCGCCTGGACGAGCTTCTTTCATTTAACCATTCACATTCCAACAGAAACTGAATAGGCAGATTCGAAGGATTTATTTATTTGGAAATGTTATTTTAAATACAAGTAAATCAAGTTATTTTGGTAAAACTAATGAAAAATATAACTAAAAAAAAGTATTTAAAAAAATATTAAAAAAAATATTTTATTTTTTAATGTTTTTAAATATTATTTTGTAGAATATCTTAGGCCCTCACAGAGGGCCTAGAGGGCCCTGACGGCTCGTCACTGGGGGACTGCAGATAATTTAATGAAGGAGCATGGCTGCTCATTCCCTGGCTCCCAAAAGAGTTTGGCTGGCTGTTTAATCTATGTTCACACTGAGACAGTACAACACATAGAGAGAACAGTACACCTATTGTGTAAGTACATACAAGCAGGTCACACAGTATGATCACAAATACATTAACTCTGTTAAAAATCAGTTTATATTAAAAAGTACAAGCTGCATATGTGTTCTAGCCTTGGAGAAACTTGACATGTTTTGGTCATGCGTGCTATAATGTATTTACAAAGTGTGAAGAGGAGGAAACTTTAGAATAGGGAACCTGTTCAGGGCAATTAGAGTCAAACTACTAGCTTATTGGTTATGCACAAGACTTCCCTTTAAAATAGAGAACATATTCTTCGATAGAAATACCTAATTTTGAGTTATTTAGACTTAATTAACACTTATAGTTCCATGTCTTATTACATAAGGATAGATCATATTTGTTAAATGTTATTATGGGAGAATTACTATTCTTGTGGTACTGCTGCCTTATTAGGCCCATATTGAGCAGAGCATATTAAGACCAAAACTCATGTACAACAACTTCCTTACTTGCAATAAATAAGCACTAATTAGAGGGTTATTGAGGAACAACTCTCAACTAATGGCTTATTACTTGTAGAATATGGTCATGTAGAAAAAGGCATTAATAAGTGTTTTATAATGACTAATAAAGAGCCAATATACTGCTAATAAGCATGTTAATTAACAACTATTGATGGTGAATTTGTGTACCTTAATATAAAGTGTTAACAAAAGGCTGTAAACCAGTCAAGGAATTAATATTTAAACTGGCTTCCTGTCGGATCAACCTGACTTCCTTTTAAAGTATACCCTCTCAAAACCAGTACAATCTCCTCTCTCATAAGCTCTCAAAAACACAAGCATTGTCTTTCACATACACTATCATTCTCTCTCACACACACACTACTATACCCTCATACATACTGCAATTCCTCTCTCACATACACTATCATTCTTTCTCACACACAAAGTTTTCTATCTTGCATACACTACTAGAGTATTATATTGTAGTATGATGTTGTCTGTAAGTGGGAATAATAGTGTTTCTGAGAAAGTACAGTTTAGTATGTAAGTAAGTTTGATTTATGGCCGAGACAAAAGTGTGTGAAAGAGAGTATGATCGTGCGTGTAAAAGTGTTTAGCTATATGTATAAAAGAGTTTAATGGTGTATGCGTGAGATTCTGATATGTTTGTAAGACCAAGTACTGTATGAGTTGTGAGCTAGACGGCCTCTCATACATATGCACAACTGCAGGTACACACGCATATAAACACATACATTCCCACACAAACAGTGATAAAAACATTAAGAAGACATGAAATGGAACTCAGTTTCAGTGGTTAAGACATGTCCTCTTGTCAATACGTCAGCAGGATGGCACCAACTCAAAATGTTGTTTTAACATCTAAAGAAGGTCTATGTTCTCATAAAGCTTGGCACAAAGGAAAAGGAAAGTTTGGGTTTTAAGTGCTGGCAATTGCTGGCACCGGGCTGCATTGTTCAAAACATTAAAGCTAATGTTGTGGCATGAAACATTCAAACTGCACTCTCTTAAAAATATCCATCTGACATCCAACTAACTCTGAGCAGATTGTTTAAAAGGGAGGGCAGTAAAACAAGTGAAATCAAATGAAACAGCTGCCGTCATTCAACCCATGTCCTAATAAAGAACACGATAACTGATGATGTACTTACAATAAAGCCAGGAACAACATTAAAAAGGGGAACTAAATGTGCATGAAGGCAGTGATGAATCAATCAGACACCCACTATTCGACATTCTACAATCTATTTTGCAACCCCTAGCATATTTGGCTTTATATAAACATATGTATTTCTACAATTCTACAAAGTTCTTGGCCTTATGAACCCTTTCGAGCCCAAGAAAAGGATTTTGTTAAGATTATAATGAAACAAAAGAATGAACTTACATAATTAGGAAATCTACAAAAATAAATAAAAAGCAGAAAACGTGTCAATAGCTTGCATAACCAAAATACATAAATGAATTTTTTCTCAAACTGCTGGCAACTGCAGTGTTTTGCAAGTTCCTCAAACATTAATATTTTTTGGGGGGGGGGGGCTATTTTTGCATGCGGATAATTACATACAAAGTTGGTATTTACAGCTGCAGGATTGTGTGAATGTGGGTTTGAAAAAAATGTCAGTGCCCATGGTCATTCTAATGGAGGTCTGTGGTATAAAAATACAAATTATTTGAATGTTATAGCTACACAGATATCTATTTTAATAATTTCATAACTTGGTAATGATATTTTCCAAGTGACTAAATACAAGGCTCAATTATGTTGTAATAGGCAAGCTGGGAATTGTTTATTTGGTTAAAAAGAATAATGGGATGGGAGTGATTGTACGGCACCCAGAGGAATGCTGGGAAATGTTGTGTTTTTCCGTGCTGTGTCTGTCCTTGGAAACATACACCGGAACAAAACGATACACTTACACATGTTGGACTCTGGGGAGATTCAGATGGATCGCTCTATCACTGCAAAAATGTCCACACGTGCTGGTGTCCATGGCCTCTGGGTGAGCTACAGTATATATGTTGGAAGAATGTGTGTGTGTGTGTGTGTGTGTGTGTGTGTGTGTGTGTGTGTGTGTGTGTGTGTGTGTGTGTGTGTGTGTGTGTGTGTGTGTGTGTGTGTGTGTGTGTGTGTGGGGGGGAGGGGGCATATGCATGTCCGTCTTAAGAATTGTATTATGTTGTGAGGGGCTTAAGGAAGTATGAGCAGAGTTTGAGTTATTGTACTGCTTAGTCTTTGGGGAACGAGGAGAGTAATCTGAAGGAACAGCTAGGGGCCACTTCATACTCAAGTCAAGCGTGTAACAACCTCCACCCACCACACCCTACACACACAATTACACACACAAACACACCTGCACCATACCAGGACTATAGGGCCATGATATAGTAAGTGCTCCAAATCTACAGACTTCCCGGACACACAGGTAAACTGTCCCTGGACACTTATCATGCGCAGGTGTGCAAGTGAGAGAGAGTGCATATGAAAGTGTAATAGTGTTTCATTATGTGGATTTAGAGTATATAAAGTAGAACAATCTATATGCCAGTGAGTTGACTCCCAGAACTCCCTATAAAATAAAAAACTAGACATGAAAGTGCCCCATTTACTTTTTATGACCACGGAAAGAACCCTTGCAGCCAGATCCAGATGGAGGGGTTTGTATATTGTCCTAAAATGCTACTTAAGAGTAGCTTAATCCCTAAAGAACAGATCATTATGAGACACTGAAGGAACAATAAGAAAATATAAAAAATATATATGGTGCCGTAATACTTTACAAGCGGGTACCGAAGCCTATATATTACGTCTCAAATATGAACACAATATTCCTCTGAGGTTTTAGAACTCTGTAAAGGGAATATGTGGTTAATAGTTTAGTTTTTTGTTAGGACAACTTCCTTTCTCTCCAAGGGGATGTCAAGGACAGAGGGGAACAGAGTGCCTGATTTCTTCACCTGCCGCTAGTCATAACATCACTTCTCTATCTTTAGTGGACAGTCAAACAAAAAAGTTTTCTGCTGCCAGCCTCCATAGATTCGTTATCTAGCTTTGTCTTCATCTAGAGCAAAGATAAACATGGCACAACATGCATTCAATGTAGTGTGGAATTGGAAAGTTTGAAGCTTAACACTGAATGGGACTATCTGAAATGTTGTATTGTATTCTGATTGTTTTTACTTTGCAGAACTGCTTCCTTAACCATGGGCATAACTTTGAAAGGCATATCACTGTCCTAGTTGAAAGTGAAAATAAAGAGGACTATGGCACTAACTGTTGTATGCTAATGTAGAGTAAGAACAGCTCATCAGCCACAATGAGTTGAAACTTTGAAAGGCATAGCACTGTCCTAGTTGAAAGTGAAAATAAAGAGGACTATGGCACTAACTGTTGTATGCTAATGTAGAGTAAGAACAGCTCATCAGCCACAATGAGTTGAATCTGAAAAAATCCTCATCACTTATGACTGAAACCATCTTGAGAAATGAATGAGAAAAAATAAGAAAGCAATCTCAATGCTATCTGTGTTGTCTCTATTTGCACTCTTGGTATTTTACCATATTATTTTTGTATGTAATATGTGTTGGAAATCTGTCACCATAATGGTTCTATTTTCTTTATTTGTTTCAAATATTTTTTGTATTGCTTTTCATTGTTTTTAAAATAGATGGATGATTGTTCCTAATACCTCAAAACTATGTACAAAATAGCAAATTTGCATCTCACCCATGGATGTATAAGAACCGTCGCCTGTCCGCTTGGAGCAGCAGCGCCCTCTGCTGTCACAGAGGTGCATCACAGCACAGACGTCTCTCCTCCAGCGCTCTTTTGTTATTGGCCGCTTCCGGTCATGTGACCAAAACAGAATCATGGCGGCCTCCGCTGCAGTCCGCTCAAGCATGGGACTGACTTTGAGACTTTCTCGATCTATCCCGGACTGTAGCACATGCCCTTTCTACAGGTTAAAGAGCTGTGTGAACAGCGTGGGTAAATTACAAAGGAAGGGTTCCTTCGACAGCTTCCGGACCATAAATCGACACTTGCAGACAAGTATATGTGAGTGGTGCAGTTTGCTAACATTTAGCCTCAGTCACAGGCTAGTTCTTCTCTCTGGCTATTTGATAACGATACGTCTAAATAAGTGATAAGTTATCTATTTTTTCACACCGAAGTTTAAAGTTTTCATTCCCAGTTTGGCTCGCTGGTGGTCGGTGGCAAACAACAGTTATTAGATTCGAAAGTCCGCTCAATAACACTTGTGTAACTTCATCAACATTCCCAGATTGGGTTGTGAAACTTCATGCAACAAGTACAACCCTTCCACATCCGGTACCGCCAGGAAGAGCTGAGATTGCCACTGACAGCAGTCCTGTTGTTGTTTTTTTACAGCTTTGTACCACAGTGAGGAGGGGAGCTCGAATGCAGAGGACCCGGAGGATGTGTAAGTTACAAGGTTTATTTTATTGATACGTTGTACACTGCAAAGCATTAACAGCTTGTATTAGTTTATGAACACATGATTGTTTAAATACCCGATAATACTATTAAATATGTGGAGTTCAAGTGAGTAGAGGCTAAATATAATTATCAGGGGAAAGATTGGAGCTTGCTGAGTCATGCTTCATCTGCATTTTATTGTTGGACTACATTCTGAGCATAAACTGAGTCAAAAGAACTCTAAACACGAAGCCTTCATAGCATGCATATGCAGCATTTTACAAAGACAATGTAACGGTGCACATTTATACAATACATTTACATTTATTTAGTACAAGATCTGTGGCTGATGCGGTTCAGAGCTTGTGGTTTGATCCTTTGCTCCTCCTGTACACAGTGCAGTGTCCTTCAGCGATGACACTGAACTGTGGATGGCGCCAGATAGTGGAGGTGTGTCCTTGGAAGCAAAAAGCACAATGTTATTGCCATTTCATATTGGTAATAATGTGCCTGATCCTGTCCATGTAATTTTCGGACTCTGTAATTAATATTTATTGACAGAGGGTTTTTCAATCTCCTGCAGAATTCAGAGGTTTTCTGTACTGGATCGTATATAACTATGTTTGCCTTCTCTCACTGCAACTTTCAGCAGGAAACTGCTTTGTTTACCTACATGATGATTAGCAGTTGGATAAATGTAATATAGTTTAAGGAAAACAGCCTGTGCTCTTGAATTAAGGCTTCTCAAGAAGTAGTCGTATTCACTGTAGAACTACAGTCACATAAGACGTTTCTTTGTGGGATTTTTTTGGGGAACAGAAACGTTTTTTTTCCTACATTCCACTGGAGTTCTGTTTAATAACCCTTTAAATCATGATTTAAACCTTGCCAGTAAGGCTAAATTATTTTTGAACTTCCTGTTGTTTAGGGTAAACGTGGTGTATATCGACCGCTCTGGCCAGAGGATCCCAGTTAAGGCCAAGGTGGGAGATAACGTCATGTATCTCGCTCAGAGGCATGGAATTGAATTGGAAGGTGAGAATATATATGTTCAAAGCTAAATAATTATTTCATGCATGGTTTGAGGATATTAATACACATTATTTTTGTTTCTCTTTCTTTCAGGATCCTGCGAGGCCTCTCTGGCCTGCTCAACATGTCACGTCTATGTAAATGATACTCATTTTGACAAACTGCCAGAACCCGACGAGAGGTAGTTCTGCTCCAAATGATAACTTTCTGAACAACACATTTTGAATTTCAACAAATGTATGTGATGAGGTTAAAGCGAGATCGCTGTAAATATTGACATATCTCTTTGTGCTCTAGGGAAGATGACATGCTGGACATGGCACCCTTGCTTCGGGAGAACTCCCGATTAGGATGCCAGATCATTCTCACTCATGAGCTCGAGGGCATAGAGCTCACCTTGCCCAAAGTCACCAGGAACTTTTACGTGGACGGCCATGTTCCCAAACCTCATTGAGAAGGGGAGCAGATGACTAGAGCTGGAGAAAATTGGAGGGTGGCGCTGCAAGCTATACACCATGTGTGTTCGTTGAGTGAGGGGGCGCCCATAAAGAGATGCACGGCTTGGATAGTAAAGTCCGTAGCAACTGCTGAGACCTCTTGCAGACTGACAAATTCCACAGTTAACCAATGACAGTACAGGCCTGCAGATGACATCCTTATAGTCAGACTCTACAAGTCTCTCTTAAGGGGAAATTAATGGTTACTTCCCAAAAAAAACTGATAGTTTAACTGACTATATATTTATTAACATGGGTTGTTGTTCTCAGGCCAGTATCAAGACACCATTACATCTCGCAAACTGTTCTTTGTTAAAAACAATTTCAGAGACATTTTATTTTAACAGAGTACTTGCTGTTTAATGGAACATTCCTTGTTACAGCTCATATATGCACAAGTATGACAAGATGATGTTCTTAGTCATTTCTGTAGGTTCATCATTGTCACACTGTTTCACTTGTCAGATATTGTATGCATAGCATTACTTTTAATTTTCATCTTGTACCAAGTTGTGTAGGTGTTTTGATAGCTTATCAGTAACTAACCGCTGAATTTAGCTCGCCCGAAGTCAAACATCATGTTTTCTTCTGCATGGTACTGAAGCCAGACATATAAGTATAAGTCATATTGTCTAATGCAGTGTATTTCAAATAAAAAAAGACCTGCAGCTTAAGACTTAGACAGTTGAAACTTACATAGTATTCACTATAACAGCAAAACAATCAGGCTTTAAAGATCACCTGGTGAATGCATCTCAAAGCTCTTCCCAAGGTGCAAATAAGTAAGGTTTGATTAGTTGATCTGGTTCAGCTGTGCATTTTACCGAGCAGCATGAAGGTTGAGATGAGTTTTGAAGCATGTGGCCTTCATGTTACCATAAATTGAGTTTTTCTACATCTACATTTTTACTTAAGTCTACTGTACTTGTCCTTACGCACAAATGTAAGTCAACTGTGTATCATGTCTTTAAATTACAAATATTTAAAGTTGTGCAATAAAACGTTCTTAAAAAGTTATTTTTGAACACTGCCATCATTACCAAGCAGCCTCTGACACTACCAGTTTCCTACCAGGACTCAAAGGGGAAACACATGTCACTTTTGATTATTTTAGCCAAACTTAAATAAACAAATGTAGTTCACTGCAGACTGTCATTGATGGCAAAATCTCCACCTTGACCCAGACAACATCTGAACTGGCATTTATGTGGATGTGTGCAGTAGCTGCAAACTGAAACTCTGTTGGGCAACACTTTTATTACTCAGCAGGTGTAATCTAACAAACCCAAAACACCTGTGTAGCTCCTCCTATGGTCCAAAACAAACAACCCAGTCATAGCAACCAGCTCCAGCGATTTGAATTCCCAGTAAGTTGGCACACTTTATCATTTATTTGATAATCGATTTGGAGATCTAAGGTGAGCATTAGCTGAAGATCCCAGGCTAACTGGGTGGACTGCACTGGACTGTTTACATTTGATTTGGTCCACATTTTGAACTGTTATCTTAAGACCCTAATGTTAAATACGTGTTTAGCCATAGAAGCCATGACAGGTCACAAATAAGGAAGGATCGAAAAACTTAATTTTAGAGTGAATACAGGATCAGATGAAAGAGCGATCATTGATCTTACAGAGTGCCTGTAGAGTAGATCTACAAACTAGCCTATGAGCAAACTGTAGAGTAAATACATTACATCTACCGTAATGTCGTTTTTCCTAGTTTTTGTTGTTGTCCCAAACATTGAGGCCTAAGTGAAGACACAGCCTTTCGATGCAAATATGAGAGAATTAAGAAAATTACATCAGTAATACTTGAAGTGATTCGCTGTAGCTATTTCTTTAAATCTTGAATGTATAAGATATCGATCTGTCTTGCTTCTGCGCTCGCGACATTCGAACACCGCAAAAAGCGCGAAAATATTTGACATTCTAGAACGCAAAGCATACATTTTGTGTTCTACAACTCTTTTAAATGACAGGAAAAGTTCGACGTTTTGGAGATTTTTGAATGTTTTGCAACATTCCTTCCGGTAAGTTACATACGTTATATTTAGATTTTTTTTTAAAGGCTCTTTGTTGATACAGGCGGGTTCATGTAATTGATGTTGTCAATGACAGCTCGGTATTGTTAGGCTTTTAAATAAAAAAACCAAACAAAAATTACACTAGCTGAATATTAGCCCATCTTTTATATTTTAATGTCAATCTTTTATTTAGTCTAACTTTCCAATATTTGTCACAGTTGCGAAACAAAAATATGTTAAACACTCCAATTGCCCTAGCTTATATGTGTTTACTGTGTTTTTGAATACACCGTTAGCTTGTGTAGCAATACATTTTAGCAGCTACAGGTTTAGATATAAATATAGCCCAGTTAACGTATTATTCAATGTTGTGCAAATCCTTTATATTTCATTTAGCCTCTAAAATAGTGGTCCTCATTTTTAAATTGTGGAGTCTAAATATGAAGCAATTATTAATGTCCACCTCTACTGAAAATAAACAAAATATAGTATAGCAAGCTGTATATGTAGCGAGCTGAAGGTTTAATTGTGAGGTACTGATCTAAAAGTTGTTTGTTTTTATAATTGACAGACACTTTCTCAACATGAGCACAAGACCAAGGACACAAGCTGCCTTCATCCAGGGAAACCAGAGTGCAATTGAACACGAGGGCTCCCAATCAGCACTTGTCTACCTTTTCCAAGAAGTTTCAAAGCTAGCATCCCCCATCCACAACAGTTTCCTGGACATCAATCCACCCTCCATGTGGCTACATGAGACTTCTAGGCAAGATTCTTTTAAAGTTAAAAAAGAACAAGAGGATGCACATTCTTTTCAGATCTCTAATAGTCCCTGCCAGCACAATTTGTCTTGCATGTCGTCCTATAATCAGATGAAAAAAGTGAAGGAGGAAAGTCACATCAACAATGTAACAACTTTGGTTGAGCCACATCTGAAATGCAGCAGCCCCTGGAAAGTACTGAGCCTAATCAATCTGCAGTGTGAGAGGCTTCTGCATGTAAAAGATGCGGAGGAGTCAGACCCAAAATCAGTACAATGTAACCCAAAGTTGGGCCATTCAATAGACAAATCGTCGACTGCAGCACCAGATGTAGCAGATCGGGGAATCGGAGGTGACTGTGTAAGTGTGGAATGCACTTTGAGACCATCTCTTCTAATCTACGGGAGACAAGAAATCTCACAGGGCTGTGTGAAAGACTCCAAAGTGGGCCGCTGTCTCCAGTCACAGATTGCTGAAAAAGCAGACCCTTTTTCAGTGTTCAGTGTTAACAGAAATGTTGAAACAAACCAGCATTGTTTCTCTTCTGAAAACAATCATTTGCTTGAGCCCTTCTCTGATCCCTATGCATGCCTAAATGCCCAGACAACTTTTAATTCAAATAAAGATGCAAGTGTGGCTATGTCAAAGCGAGCGCTAACACTAGACCACAATGCAAACCTTGCTCTGTCTATAGAGCCGCTATGTGACACCCAGCTGTCACCTCTGAGCTCCATCCTGCCTTCTTCACAATCAGCATCACTTTTATTTAGCAATGCAGATAAATGTCAGTCATGTGCAAAGCAAGATGACAAAATCACAGCATTTAAACCAGAACATACAAATGCACCTCCGATTGCACAACTACAAACCTCAAGTTTAAATGGAGAAACAAACTCCTCACATTCTGCAACATTAAAACTAGAAGCCAGGTCTGTGCAAAAGGAGGAAAGTGCTGCTCCATCTACCCAGCAGTGGAGAACCAAGACTCTGAGAAAGCAACTTCATCCCAGGAGAAGTGCTAACATACAAGACCCAGACTTCCAGGGAGTGACGTTCAGGATGGACACAGAGCTGGACGACAACAGGGAACAAAGTCGGCTCCTCATAACTTCAATGTACAGGTAGTGTGAAATTCATTACATGTTTCGAATGGCTGTTACAAAACAGTGATGACAAAGTTTAGTCAAACCCTTTGATATTTATGTATTTGTTTTTGCTGCAGTAAGGAGCTCCGCAAGAGTGTGAGAAAACGGAGGCTGAGGACACGGACGTCACAGATATCCCTTAAAACCAGCAGCTCTGATGAGGAGAGCTCCTGGATGACCAGTGTTTCCAGTGAGTAACGCTCGAGTGCCTCCACCAATGTCAGTTTATGCCGCAGAAATGTGGAGCTCCTGCAATCTTTAATTTAGTTATCTCATTATAAATTAGATCATGTCAAGTCAATTGTATTTACAGTATAACGTCCTAAATAACACGTTTGTCTCTGAAGACTTTTACGTCTGTAGAACATATGACCCTCTCCATCTTCAGACCCTTGGTTTAGCATCCACAAACACACAACAAACACAAATGTGTTCGTATGTATTTGCACTAAATTCCTATTTTCTCCACTAGATGACGTCAACGCATCAAATCTAGACTTTGCAGTATTACTCAGGAAAAGCATCCTAATACAATTTTAGGCTCCAATTTGTTCCTTGAATAACCAGAATATACCAGTTATTTTCAGTATAACTTTTTTCTAAAATAGAGTGTTTATTTTAAGCAGACAATTGGTTCTAACCACAAGCACTTCTTTTTTTTTGTGCTGTACAATAACTAAAGAGAGCTTTTCTTTCTGTCTCACCAGAGGGGAAAGTATGTGCGTCGTGCTGCACCAGGAAGACCCCGATGTGGAGGGACGCAGAGGACGGGACCCCACTCTGCAATGCCTGTGGAATAAGGTAGCTCATATCAACACTGATATGTATGTCACATCAACATGTAATGGTAGTAGTCATGAATTTTAAGCAGACATTAAGAAATATAACTTTTCTACAGTATAACTTTTTCTGGATTGGCTTCAACATTGAGGTCCATAATGAAATAGTACATGAAGATTCATTGTTTTTGTTATTATCACGAAAAAACAATAGGATCCAAAGACTAATACCAAGATTAGGACCAGTTGACTTCATTCCACAGTCTAAAGTTTTACTACTGCACTGTTTTGCAGGGGTACATTTGAAGGTTAATCCATTTAAAGTGTATGAACAGCATACATACTCTATGACGGCCATATTAATCGCTTAGTATGAATATGTTGATTGGCTTGTTTACTTCTAGCCTGCATAAATAAACACCACTTTGCATCTGTGTAACAGTGATCCTTAATTGACAATAAACATATACATGTCATAGATAAATGCCAAAAAAGAAGAAAGTTTAATTTGGCTGTTATTTTCTTCTTCACTCTTTAAGGTATAAGAAATATAGAGTGCGCTGTGTCTACTGCTGGCATATCCCGAGGAAAGAGGGCAACTCCAACTCCTGCTGCCTCAAGTGTGGAAACTTTGTGAGGCTGACCACAGCTCAGCGCAAACAAAGCACCTAGGGAACAGTGTGACAAAGCTCTACACACATGTGCAGATTTGAACACTTTTGTCCATTACAATGAACTACAGATGGGACTGCATGAGAGAGGAGCAGCGTCTCATGTGACCCCGTATTTAAATGAGTTTCACTGCTACAAGGTTGCACCTCAGGCAACAGAGACAATTCCCTTTGTGTCTATGGCTGCTCTAGACATGCTGTATACAACAGTAAACTAATCTTGAGTCTAAACATTTTGAGGACATCCACACTTCAATCTTTACTTCACTGATCCTATGTTTGCTACCTTCTAACCTCGTTGTAGCATGTATGACACCATTTATTGTTGGGATTATTTTCCTCTCCACAGGGTTACAGGGGGACAGTTAGCTTTATCAATGTAGTTTTATTCCGGCCCTGAAGGGCTGCTATAAGAAGTGGACTCATTCAGTAGATAAGTCATAATTGTCAAACATTTAAATAATACAATAAAAAGCTTCAGTGTTTCTCGTGTACAATGGTTGGCTGTGCCAGATTGCTGAAGTAGAAAGTTATTTCTGTACTGGACCAAAAGCGGCAACTGTTGTGTTTACTGTCATCAACTGCAAAACAATTGATTTATTTTGACCTTCCCAGCTGACCGCTATGTTCAGTAGTTATGCACTTTAAATTAAGGTCCTTATTTTCTTTGTCATTGTTTCTAAATATGCTTGTTTTTTCCTGTTTTGTTTGTTTGGGTTTTTGCCGGTTTTATTGATGCACTGAAAAAGAAAGGGTTTTGGTATGTAATAAATTTAGTATGAAACTTCCCATTTGTTTCCTGGTTCTTTGTAGGGGTATTATATGGACTGCTCTTTGTATAAATCCCTGAAGAAAATTGCTGAGATTATAAAATAGTGGAATAGTTTCAGATGGATAGATATCATATTAAACTAGAGGTACAGGGAATAATTGTTCATTAACGAGACTTCCCACAGTTTCCTCAGCCCACCCTGCAGTGCAGGTCGTTTGCCAAGTGGGTGGTCTCTCATGGATTGATACAGTGCAGCTATTATTTCAAAACGCATTACGTCGTCCTCTTATTTGAAACAGTCAGTGTTGCCTCTGTGACCATGTGCCAAAACATCAATAGGAATGTTGCTATGAGCAACACCGAAGGAAATGAGCGCTGTGTAAGCCAAAAACATAAAGATAGAAACGACTTCAATAAAATGATTGTGCTTACTTTATATGAACCTTCAGCATATTTCAATGTTTACAATATCACCTGCTGTGGTAACTTCAATATCAACAGGAAACCCTGATGAATGTTTGAGCCAGAATACAACACAATAAAACATCTAGATGGCAAAACATATATGGACCAGCACATTTGAAATGCATTAAGTGTAAAGAGAGTATATATGCAGCTGCACTGTTTTCAGTTATGAACAAACTGGAGATTGAAAGTAATTAAGGCCTTGTGTAACCGAGTGAAAATGTTGTATTTCTCATGCCATCAAACTGTTAAATGGTCATAATGAAATGAAAAAAAATTGCTTTCACAAGGCAATGTTTCCTTATTTATTGCAAACTAAGGAGCAGTTGTGCTCGAAACGTCACATAGGTGCAATAAAAGAGTGAACATTTGAGCCTATTTATTTGTTTATTTCACAATTGTTTACTTTCTGCTCAGCACCTATCCTCTTTGGTTTGGATGTGCATGTAAAATCCTTGTTGAATGTTCAGGATAAGTCAATAGAGATCATTTGAACAACTCATGACTGTGTAATGATGGCTTGATGTACACCAGGACGTATGTAATGCTGTCCCTTGATGTACATTGTGCTATGAGAGAGTGCATGTTTGTTGTTATTTCATGTGCAGATGAAATCTATTCTATGCTATCTCATATTTTAATCTGTGTGGTTTGGTTGTCACATGGCTGCAAGGTGCAAGACACATTTTCATTGTAATTGTCAGAGTACAATATTCATTAGCCAAAGTATTATTTAGTTAAAACCTTTAGAGCTCCCTGGTCACATGTGCTGTTGTTGTTTTGATGAAAACAGACTTCTTGCAGGCGGAGGAGGAGGAGGAGGAGGAGGAGGAGGAGGAGGAGGAGGGGGAGGAGAAGAAGAAAGTTTAGAGTAGACTGAAAAGTCTGGTGAGATGCGCAGCTTTTTTTGTGAATGAAAGTTGAGAAGGTGGTCTGTTCTGTCCAGTCATGCGAGATCATTGCCGGTCGGGGCCGAGGTGCCACCGGACCTCCGGACCATGACCTCCGACAGCAGCCTCATGGATGACGCCGACATTGACGTGGAGGGACAGACGGACGGAAGTAATGCAGATTTGTCTGTGATCAATACTCATGTTGTTGAGCAAAGCGCTTCATCCCTCACTCATGGAGCTCGTGAGGAAGAAGACTCTGCAGAGCGGCTGCAGGATAGTCCGGGCGAGAGATCCGCCCCGGTGAAGCCCCCATACTCATACATCGCTCTCATCACCATGGCCATCCTCCAGAGCCCGAAAAAGAGACTCACCCTGAGTGAGATATGTGATTTTATCAGCCAGCGCTTTGCGTATTATCGAGAGAGGTTCCCCGCATGGCAGAACTCCATCCGCCACAACTTGTCTCTGAATGACTGCTTTATCAAAATGCCCCGGGGGCCTGGGGACCCTGGCAAGGGGAATTACTGGACCCTGGACCCCATGTCGGCAGATATGTTTGAAAATGGGAGTTTTCTTCGGCGAAGGAAACGCTTCAAGAGGCCACATTTTAATTTAGGGACAATGAAGGACTCCAGGGTTAAGGAGAGCAGCCCCTTCTTTCCTCTCCTCGGGACGCACATGAGTCTCCAGGGGCAGGATTTGTACCAAGATCTGGGCTTAGGAAGTGGATTTAGTCCCCTCACGAGATCTAGCATCCCACCTGTTAGCAGCGTCATACCTGCACTCTCCTCGCTCCTCTCCAAGAATTTCCCCTCATGTATAACTTTTGAACATTTCGACCCGGGACGCTGCGCTGCTGTCCCGTCTCTGGCTCCAAACTGGCTTCAAACCCCCCTGCACGGAATGATACCCACCTACCCTGTTTCTCAGCTTTCTGATTTCCCCACTCGGATCATCAAATTATCGTCTAATTTATTTTAATGTTTTGATTACTGCCTGTCTCCTGTAGGCCTATATCCTTCCTCTCAGCATGAGAATATGGTACATTTTAAATAAATTCAGTTTTTATAGATGGCATGCAAATAGGCCTCCAACCATATTTTGTACGTGTTTTCAAAAACCTATTGTACAGTCCTTAAATATGTTCTAAATAATTGAATTAACTAAGTCTGAGAAAGTTTATAATTACACTATCAAATAATATCTGTAAATACAGCAATACATATTACAACATTTTACTTGTATTGACTGTATTACAAATGCCTGGTTGCTGTCTCTTTTATTTGAACAAAATATAAATTGCAAGATGTGCTCGAAATACAAACGAACCAAAAATGTATTACCAGCAACAACTATTCCATATCCTTAAAATAATTCCACTCAGAAACAAACGTGGCTTTACAGTACATTTTTGGGCAAAAAAACCCACTTAATTTAAACATCAGAATGTAAATACAAATATATATTATAAGACATAGTAAACATATAAAAAGTAGGAAAATATTGTGCAAATATGGGAAATATAATATGCAGCTCTTTTCTGATAGTCCTTGGATTTGCTCAAACAGTAGGCCTACTTGTCTGCAAAGGGACTTGACATAATTTATTAATTAATTAATTCGGATGACATCGATTGATTTTTTGCTGTGGATGCAAAATATGATATGATATGATATGAACACAAGTGAGCACATTTAATCTACCCGGCCCTTCTTGTTTATTGATTTTCTTAAGTGAATGCCCCTTCTTTTAGGAAGTTGGGTTCAGCTCGTTCAAGTAAAAAAACATGTTATTTAGTCAAGTAGTCTATTTTTATCGTCTTAGCAGTAAAACGAACCCTCGTAAAAATACAGTATGCAGTATTTTAGAGATGTGTCATCACAATTTAACTTTTGTTTCTGTCTGTTCAACATACATAAATCTCATATGTTGTGTTATTAGTTATTTGTAAATGAGTGAGGGACTGACTTTATGTCTAAAGGCTTGTGTCTCTGTGTCAGAGATTATAAGAGCATGTAAACAAGTTCAGTGTGTAAGCAGTTGTGTAACACTAATTTAAACTGTGGACAGATATCAACACTGGTAAGAACAAGCAGTAAATTAGAGGTTAGAAAACCAATCTGCAGTGTAATGATTATTAATACCCTGCAGTGTCTAATCTCATCAATGCAGAAAAGAAAAGCATTGCTCATTACAACAACATTACAATGCAATTGCTTCTATTTTTCAGTATTTCTATAACATGTGAAGGGGCAAGGCCAATTCATTTCAGCACATTAAAACATGTTTTACTGCTAAAAATAAATGTGTTAATTTAAAATGTTCAACTAAGATGTAGGTACAATTTTACTTTGATCTACTCCAGAAGAACACTGGTTTAATGTACTGTACGGAGGACATCTCTTCCAGGATGTAGCTGCTGGTCTAAGTGTGCTGTGGCTCATCTGCAAACCGCTGCCTCCCACCGAGTTAACACTTGAGGGAGCAGTTTTCATTTCCTGGCACTCTTGGCCATATTTGAATTTGATTCAATTAAAGTGCACATGCCAGCATGTCAGCCCTGCACACCTATTTGAAAAATAAATCATTACATCAGAGTGGGGCTCAATAAGGTAAAAAGAGTGAGTGTATTGCTATCGTAAAGGAATCATTTGTTATTAAATAGTTTTTTAAAGTCAACCAACAATTCTTACAATCTCATAATTACATTGACATTGTTATATATTTTTTAACCAATATCATTTATTAAAAACACAACTAACTTCCATATGTTTTCTTTAACTGGCAAAAAACAGTCTCTCCCCTTTGTGTGTGTGTGTGTATCTCACTCACTGACTTGAGTCGCAATGCTTGTTACAATACGCAATTTGATTGGCTAAGCATCATCACATGAGATGATTAACAACATGTGCAGTTCATCTTTGACTTTCCTGGGTAACCTAACTCTTTAAAGGCTACAAAAGCCATGATTCATCAAAATGGAATAGTTCTCAATCATTTACCGTGTATATGTCTCAGGGATGATGGAGAGGGAAGGCAGGTTAACAAGAGGGAGGTCTTTTGGTGATTTAGAAAAAAAGCAGGATGCTGACCTCTCTCATCCCCCTCAAATAGCCTACAGCTGGTAGACCAAACCACCTTGCCATCAACATTCATTAAATAGCAACCGGGTTTGGCATCCTCTTCAAAAGTGGTCCCTGACTTATCATCCATGTCCATGTCATTACCTCAGACCTTTTTCTTTAATAATGTTTTAATCCCCAGTGTGGAAACCCTTGAATGTCTCCCAAAGGTAAGGCTTGTAATGAAGGGTTTTTGCTGATGGTTGAATTATTCCAGATTGCTTATTTTCTCTCATTCTACTTCTCTTCTTATTTCCCCTGATCCTCCTCCCGAGCAACCAAGTTGAATTCACTATTAAAAGGCATTCATATATCAGAGGCCATCTTTTGGCACCTCTCCTCGAGGGCTCTGGTTTTGCCTGGAGGTCATCATTGTTCCCCTGGAGTATGTTGTTCTTTGCTTGGACTAAGTTATTATTCTCCTGAAGTACTTGTTGTCTGTAGACGCTGGAGACATTTTGGAAACGGGGCCAAAGAGGTTCAAGGTTCCAGTTGTTGACCTCTTTTGCATACATTATTTACCTGCAGATCTGTGTTGTTTTTCTAAGGTTCTCTTTTTTTTACTGGACGAGGCTTGTTATCATACTACAGTATAGGCGCCCGTATTCCAGTTTTATTTGTATCGATTTTGAGATATGCATTCCTCCATAGGAGCATATTTTGTTCAGGCAGACTCCTGAAGTGGCAGATTGGCATCAGCTGCTTTATTCATGCGTCCCTAAAAGTGGATTATATATTTGTTGTTTGGCTGCCAGCTCACTATATCGTGCAGTCATTGTTTTCTCTACAGGGCCTAAAGATCAGGCAATAAAGCTTGACAAAAATGTTATCCTGTATCTTGCAAGTACGTGCATATTTTTCAATAGTTCTGAACAGTCACATATATTTAAATGACCGCAAACCAACTACCACATACAGTAAAACATAATTGTTTTCCCACGTTACTGTTTATGAATTGAATACAGGAAACAGAAGTTTTCTTTGATTCAGGATTTTCCCTTCTCTAATAAGTAAACCATCTGTAAAGGTTTTGTTTTTTCACCATGAATACCTTGACATTTGATTCATTTATCATTCATAGTTTTCTGGGAGGTTAGCATATTCATTATGGCAGAAGTTATTCATCAAGCTCAACACCAGCTCAACACCACGCTATTTGGAAGACTAAAGTTTTCCAAATAGCTCAGATTAATACGTTATTCCCAAGTCTATCTCTACAATTACAGTCGGTGTTAAGGAAACTTATTACAGGATTTTTCTTTTTTACTTGGAGGAATGCCAGGAAAGCATGTTTACTTCAGAAATGAATCATCCCATTGAATGTTGTTGACATTTGCATATATGGTTGTTATGTCATTACAACCATTTACTACAATTAAAAATGGAACATCAGGCCGGATGAATGTCAAAAACCTACTGCATAACAGTCAAAACATGAAAATTAGAGAAGAAATTAAAAGGCAAAATTAGTAGGATTTAAGAGCAGCAACATAATATGTCAATAAGCAAAAGTTGGAAAAACCAATGCGTATATTTCCTGGCATTTTTCTTGACCTAAAAGTACATATGGTCTAATCTAAGTTAAAATCACCAAATCAATTAGGAATCAAACCAGATGTTACAAATCCCAGACTTTCAAAATGTATTTTTAAGTGGAAATGCCCATATAGAAAAAGCAGTATAGGAACCATTTTTCTTTGAAATGTTTGCCTGTTCTGCAAAACTTGTTCCCATTTCTTTGAACAGATTCAACTTTGTGTTGTCAGCACTACTCAGTTTACTGACGCTAAGCTTTTCAACTGCTTCCTTTAGCTGAGTATGTGCCTTATCAGAGGCAGAAAAATACATGATGGCATTATCTGTCACAAACGAGCTGAGGACCGAAATGCAACACACGGGAAACCAGGGATAGTCGGTAACCAGCTTTATTGAAGGCAGTAGGCTGGTAGGAGACAAAACGGCAGATAGTAGAAAAAGGGCTGGTCGGGGACAGACGAGGGTTCCAGGAAAAAGCAAGACGGGAGTAGTAGGTACAGACCGGGTCAGGGAGCAGGCGAGGCAGGCAGGTCAGGGACAGGCAGAGTCGAAACCGGGAGAGCAATCTGGAGGGTAATGCAGGAAAGACTGGAATGCTGCAAAGTACGATCTGGCACTGAGGTGAAAGTGAAGTGGGCCTAAATACTAATGGAGCTGATGGGTGTAACAGAGTGAGAGAGAGAGACAGGGTGTGACTACCAGGTTACTAAGGAATGTTAATGCAGAAAATAAGTGAGTGAGAAAGCAGACTGTGACATTATCTGCATAAAATGGATAACGTTATTACAGAAAAAATAAAATAAAACACTTATAAGGATATTTCTTTGTCAAAATGTATGTTTTATTAGTTGAATAATTGACACAAAGTGGTAAATAAAGGTCATACATGATAGATTTGGATGATGTGAATCATTAATACATTACATTTCATTTAACTGATGCTTTTATCAAAAGTGACTCACAATAAGTGCAATAAAGCATAAAGATACAAACAAAACAACGAGACAGCAGGTATATTCGCTTCAAATAAGCCAAACTATGGTGAGTGCTGGTGGATTAGTTTGTAATGGGCTAAATTAAATCCTTTAAGTGCTAATACTTTTTAGAGGTTATTAGGCATGTTAACTTTCTGCTATCCTGATACAACAGATTTTATATTCAGAAGTTATGAATGGGATTTCAGTGCAATAGAATTACACAACAGCCAGTTTGTTTTACTTTTTAATGGCCTGCTTGACCTCGTTGTAGCTAAACATCTCAAAGGCAATCTGTTCAGTGTAGTTCTTCTTTCCACACTCCATAAGACATGCAAACCAACCCTCATCAATGTAAGCCAGGTCTGAGTAACCACTGAATCCACAGTTAATGACACAGGGAGCGCTCCATGCACTTGGGTCTTGTGGAGATTTATTCACATACACTCCTAATTTTGATCTTTTGGATTTATCACTCGGGTGGGTGAAGAGCAGCCACTTGTTTTGGTTCTGGCTCGATTCCCTCCCTGTAATGCCATCTTGATCTGGAAATGAGACAACACTTCCTTGACAGCCACCTTTTGTTTCTACAAGATTTTTCCTACAGCTCAGCTTGGAAAAATCCTCTCCGTTGCTATCACTGATTTCTTCTTCACGATATCTTCCCTTAGTGCGTGCATTGCAGTAGATGAGGCTGTTGCCCGAATGGTCAAAATATTCTGCCATTTGACATTCAAGTGACTCATTTTTAAGCATCGTGCCAAATTTCCATGTTTCACCCTCGTCGTCACTATACAGGGAGACTGCATATGGGGCACGGCTATTGGAAGATTTAGAAACATAAGCATGAACTGGGACGATCAATCTTCCACTCTCTGTTTGAAGACCATGGCCTGGCCCGACAGCAAATGTGGCCCACTTTTTGATTTCAACCAGCGAGTCCGTCAAATCCGTCACGTCGCTCCAACTTTGACCATTATCTGTAGTCTTAACATAGCAGAGACGAGCTTTGTTGTGGTTATTATCTATCTGCCACTGCTCTGTGCATTCGCCCTCGACACGGATGAAAAACAGGAAGAGTGTTTTGTTGTTCTTCTCATAAAGAGGGCACGGGTTCATAGGACGGTGAGAACATTTCTCGATCAGTGTTTTTTGCTCCGACCACTGAAAGAGATATTACGCAAAGTTAAAAATAATGAACATGTCATGGATGAGTGTTGAAACTTAGTATATATTCTCAATTGATATAATAGTAAAACAGTTGCTTGGCATAATTACCTTGATTGTCACTTCCATTTCCTCCTTCTTCACCTTTCCTGTCTTCATTACCAGCGCCTCTGTGCTAGAATCATCTTCATTCGTCCTCTTTTCTGCAAATGCCATTAAAATGTTTTCATCTCTATTGTAGAAAAGAGCAGGAATCCTGTACACCTCATTCTTGAAGATGGTTTCCTTTTTTTTCACTAGTTCTTTTTGAGAAGAGTGTGTGTTGCCCATAGTTGCATAAAATCGTACGGTTACTAAAAGAAGACGTGTAGCTTGCCTTTCCAGGATTATCCAAGTTTGCCTTCTCCTTTTTTTCAGGCTGATCTGTGAATAGGGGAGGAGCTTTTATGCACAACCGGATGTCTGGTGATAAGAGGAGGTTCATAGGTTCATTTCCTTCTTTCCCTCCGTTCTCTCAGTAAACAAACAAAGGGCAAACAGAAGAAAGACCAGTATCCATTTAATCCTATAACAGTGGTCAATCATTTAAAATGGCAGATACAAGAACGACTTTAAAGGTTAAATGAGTAGGATTTTCCTAAACATAATGAATGGATCGGTTTATTTCTTGACATGTGTTCTGGCCTAACAGTAAATAGGGTCTAGTCCTTGATAAAAAATCACCAAATCAATTAAAACCCAACCGCATGTTCCAAATCCCAGACTGTTAGCATGTTTTTCAAACGAATGACAACTGTACTTGGATATGTCCATGTGTTTTCAAGAAAATAACCTAACAGGAACCAATTTTACTTATGCAAGAATGTTCCCATTTCTTTGAACAGATTTAACTTTGTGTGGTCAGCACTCAATACTGCTCAGTTCACGTAACTTGCGCTAAAGCTTTTCTAATGCTTCCTGTAGCTGAGTATGTGCCTCATCAGAGGCAGAACAATACATGATGTTGTCATCTACATAATGGAAGTCAACATGTGGTACTTGCTACCTGTGTTGCAGAAGGAGAGAGCTACCATGTCACACCAATTTGTATGAATGTTTTGTCAGTCAATGTTTCACTAAGACCCACTCCCATATATATACCAAAATGGACAACAACATTTTAATTACCACTCTTATTCAAAGTAAATGCTGGAAAACAAAGGTCAGTCAGAGATGCTTAGTTAATTCTTCATTTCCACTTGTCCACTTCCTACACATACAGCAGTGTCTAAAACAGCAGCTCACTCTTTCAAATAAAAATTCTCAGCTCCTGCACCATAATATTTCAACATTGTGCAAAATGTAAGAGAAATGTATGTTTAAATCAGTAGGTCTTCCTCCATTCAAATCAAGGACAGCAATCAATACAAACATTATAAGAGGAGAAAGCGTGGTGGATTTAAATTAAGATGTAACAATGTTGTTCTTTTTTTCAGCCTTTTTGAAACCAAGTTGGTCCCATTGAGATCAAATATCGCTTATAGGGCAACCTGATCTGTGTTTGATGCAGAAGCACGTACCAGTTTTCATTTTCATTCCCGACTGAGCTATAGCACAGTGTGAGCTCTGCCCCACTACCAACCTCTGCACTCACCAGGGATGCATTGCTCTCTGCCTTGGAACAATGTTGGTAACTTGCACTGATTACTTTATCTGATGACATCAAGTAATACATGCTACAGGAAAAGTCCATAAGAGCTTGTTACATTTCACAGGGAAGTGATATATTTAGGAGTTTATTATGAATCAGTCTTACAGGAAACCTTATTCAACAATTTAATGTTTAACAAATGAGGGATGTGGAATTTATTATTGAAAGAGGTGACTTCTTGGATCAAAGAACATTATTAGGGGTAAAGGTAACTGTTGGTTAGTAAAGAAAAGAGTGTTCACTTTCATGGTTGGAGCAGAATCAAAGTTTGGTGAATCATTTACTGGTAGGAATGTCAGCAGGTTTTGGTCAGATTTTGATCACATGGGTCGGATGAAAGAAGGTCACCTTTTATCATATGATTGTATTTTTACGATTACAGTTATAGTAACATAAAAGAAACCCAGCTAGTTTCATATATTAGTGAACACGAGTCACCTTTGTATTTTCATTAAAACAAGGAAGAGATCTTATGCTGTTTGGTTTTTCAGTTAAACAACATACCTTATTCAGAAAAATGAAAAACAAAACTCCTAAGAACTTTTGTTTGTCAAAATGTATGTTTTATTCTTTGAGTAATTGACACAAAGTGGAAAGTAATAGACACCACATAAGTAGTACATGTAAGTTAATGTCATACATCATTTAAAAGTTGAAACAGCGGAAATATAAACAAAGAACAAGACCATTTGAGTTGATGTAAGTAATTATGACTTTGATTGATAATAATTAATACATTACATTTCATTTAGCAAACGCTTTTATCCAAAGCGACTTGCAATAAATGCAATAAAGCATACAGATAAAAACAGAACAAAAAGAAACTTGCAGGTATATTCGTTTCAAATAAGCCAAACTATTGTTAGTGCTGGTGCATTAGTTTATAATGGGCTAAACCCTTTAAGTGCTAACAATGTTTGGAGGTTTTTATTCTGGACCGAAGCCATGTTAACTTTCTGCTATCCTGATACAACACATTTTATATTCAGAAGTTATGAATGGGATTAAAGTGCAATAGTATAACACAACAGCCAGTTTGTTTTACCCTTCAATGGCCTGCCTGACATCATTTAAACATCTCAATGGCAATCTGTTCAGCGTAGTTCTCCTCTCCACACTCCATAAGATATGCAAACCAACCCTCATCAATGTAAGCAGGTCTGAGTAACCACTGGGTCCACACTTAATGACCCAGGGAGTGCTCCATGCACTTGGGTCTTGTGGAGATTTATTCACATACACTCCTAAATTCAATCTTTCGGGTTTATGACTCGGGTGGGTGAAGAGCAGCCACTTGTTTTGGTTCTGGCTCGATTCCCCCCTGCAATGTCATCTTGATCTGGAAATGAGACAACACCTGTTTCTACAAGATTTCTACTACCGCTCAGCTTGGAAAAAACCTCTCCTTTGTTATGACGGATGTCTTCTTCACGATAACTTCCCTTAGTTACTGCAGTAGATAAAGCTTTTCCCCTATCATCAGCAAACTCTGCCATTTGACATTCAAGTGACTCATTTTCAAGCATTGTGCCAAATGTCCCTGTTTCACCCTCGTCGTCACTATACAGGGGGACTGCATGCAGGGCAGGGAGTGAGCCAGAGCTAGAAACATAAGCAGGAACTGGGACAATCAATCTTCCACTCTCTGTTTGAAGACAATGGCCTGGCCCGATAGCAAATGTGGACAACTGTTGGATTTCATCCAGCGAGTCCGTCAAATCCGTTACGTCGCTCCAACTTTGACCATTATCTGTAGTCTTAACATAGCAGAGACGAGCTTTTTTGTGGCATTATCTATCTGCCACTGCTCTGTGCATGTGCATTTCACACGGATGAAAAACAGGAAGAGTGTTTTGTTGGTCTTCTCATAAAGAGGGCACGGGTTCATAGGACGGTGAGAACAGGACATTTCTCGATCAATGTTTTCTGCTCTGACCACTGAAAGAGATATTACCCAAAGGTTACAAATAATGAACATAGCATGGATGAGTTAAAAAAATAACCGTCACAATGGATATAACAGGAAAACAGTTGCTTGGCATAATTACCTCGATTGTCACTTCATGGTTTTCCTCGTTCTTCACCTTTGCTGTGCACGTTTTAAAATAAGGGAGGAGCTTTTAAACACAGGCCTGTTGAGTGATAAGTAGGGGTTGATATTTTTGTATTGGTTTTCTAAGAAAGCAGAAGAAAGTCCAGAAAAGAACAGAGAATGGGATAAACCAATAGGGTGAAAAATCTACTTATGCATATAACAGGAAATAATGAGGAACAGATTTCTCAGTTTTAGCCAGAATCATTTTTTCTCTTCATAAAAATGAATGTTGTATGCTATGAATTTGAAGAGGAGTAAACATGTACTGTTATTCAAAAAAGGCATTACATCTGGTCCAAATGTTTTGCCTATCCACACATGCTGATTTGTAAAATGATAATTGGAGTCATTGTTTAAGCTTTGCTTTTGCCTTTATGAATAATACATGTATGTATCTTAGATGGAGTACAACTTAAAAACAACAACATTGAAGGCAGTTGCCCTGCACTGGATGAAAGAAAAATGGAAATGTGTAGCTTCTGGAGTGCCATACAACGGTGTGCTGCACCATGTCCCAGCCTTCAGCCCATAAATATCACAAATATCCCCCTTTCCTCTTCTCCTCCCACTTCCCTGCTTCTCCTCCCCTTATAACCGCTCCACCCTGCTGCTCAGTATCCAGTGCTGCCTTCAGTGCTAATAAAAAGCTGACAGGTGCTGGAGACCCAAGCCAGGGAAACAAGAGTTGGAGGGATTATTAATGAGCTCTGACTTGATAACTCTTGAATATTTATGGATCAAACCAAGCTAATATTTCCAAGTACGAACACATCAAAAACTGCCATTAAATTCAAACTGACTGTTTAAACAGTTTTATGCTTTGGCAGGGGGAAACCTGAATCAGCGAAAAACCAACAGCTGTGAAGTGTTTTGAATGTGTTTGCAACCAATTTATTTCTCAGACCTCACATTATGGGTAGCGGGACAGAGTTGGACGGTTCTGTGTCCGCTGCAGTTGGGAAGAGTTAGAATTATTGGGATGACTTGGATGTTGGGTGTTGTGTTGATAAGCCTCCCATCTGAGCATGCAGCTAAGGACCACCCTATATGACTCAACTCTCATAAAAGCTCACTCCCCTCACCCACACTCGGTCGTTCCCCTGCTCTAATGTCAGCTCATGAACTTCTGTTTTCTTCCTTCGCTACCTTGTTCTCTTTTTTCAGTTCTTCTGTGTTCATCATGCTGGTGTTCATGAATGTTGTGCTCCATGAAAAAAAATCTGTTTAATAGATATTACATGTAATGGATTTTTTGGTGATTGTAGAAAATGAAAGGCTTTATCTTGTCACCAAGCACAGCTCAGCAGTTGGGAGTTACAATATATTAACTCAGAGGGGTGGGATAGGATGGGTTTATGAGATGCCATTTTAAAAGCAGTTCTCTAGGGTCATGCAAAAGAAGAGGGACCAGGGCACTAACAATCAATTTATATCGCCAAGATCAAAAGGGTGGAAGGGGCAAACATCATTAAGTGGGAAGAGGAGGACATCTGAGTGTAGCTGAGGTCTTTTGCACTGGCTTCCTGTCTGTCAAATAATTGATTTTGAAATACTGCTGCTGGTTTGTAAAGCATTGAATGGTTTAGGGCCAAATTACATTTCTGATCTCCCCAGAACTCTCAGTTCTTCAGGGACTGGTCTGCTTTCTGTCAGAACTAAACATGGAGAAGCAGCGTTTAGTTATTATGCTCCAAACATCTGGCACTAACTACCAGAAACCTGCAGGTCCTGCAACTCATACTCTTAAATCCAGGCTGGAGACTCATCGTATTATCTTTGTTTTATAATAACTGTTCTTAAAAGCAATTTCATAATGTGTTTCAGCTGCACTATTTCTTAATGTCTTTCCTTTTTGTTAAGCACTTTGAATTGCCTGGTGTTGAAAGGGTCTGTATAAATAAACCTGCCTTGCCTGGGCAAGCTGGCAGGCTTTGATTCATTTCATCATGTCTCAATCATGTCACTCTATATTTAGTTGTGTTACATCAGTTGGGACATCTTCTTTCACATAAAGTCTCATCAGTTAATTCCAAATGAATCATTTTCTTTCCTCCAGATTTTTTTTGGAGTCTTCTCTAGATTTGTACATTTTCATGATTCCTTGAATTTTGCTCTGACAGGCCTTTAAAGACCTTGTAAAGACAGGTGTGCGGCTTTCCAATTCATGCCCAATGAAAGATGTGTAACAGACGGACACAAATCAAGGTGAAGAGGGATAATTAACATAAATAGGAGGTACCTTTTTGACTGTTTCAATTGGTTTAGTTGTATGGGGGAGATGGGTAGCACAAGGTGAACCTGCAGTTGCCCACTGCTAATCCAGCATTGGTTATCAGGATATATATTAAACATTCTCAAGGTTTACAAAGCAGTATCGTAAAACCAAACATTCCAACCATCTTTGAGTGCTAATATAGGTCTGGGCTCATATTTAGACTTTCATACTACAAAAACTAAAACGTTGACTTTAATTAAATGTATTATGTCAACAGATTTCACATAACTTTACTAGGTTAGTTGAAAGCAACAATGTTAAGTTTTAATAAAAAAGATTAGGTTCAACTTAATAGTATTGCTTTTAACTAACCTAATACAGTTGTGTTACATTTGTTTACATAATACATTTAACTAAAGCCAACGGTTCAGTTTTTTCCGTGCACTCCCCTTAACTGCACGTCTCGTAAACCGACTGTAATTGCAGTCTGAACCACAGTAAATTGTTGATCCAGCTAAAGGTCAACATAACGTTGACATCAGAACACAGGAACAAATGTGTGGAACCAATCTTCAATAAATTCCAAACGTATTGACAACCTGTTACAGACATAAGTGAACATTCAGGCCCGAGTCGTCTGTGCAAGCTCAGCACAGCCCCCTTTGAACCATAATCCCCCAAAACACTCACTCACACAGCACAAGGCCTCAGTGGGCAGTATCACAACCACACACAATGTTAGGATTCACTTCAAAAACAACAAAGACACGAAAGAAAGAATATGCACATGTGCGGAGAAGAATACTCTTTCATAAAACCAAATTAAAGGACATGAAACAATTATGTCCCGACATATGGATGCCAGATTTGTAGCAGATTTCCAAATAATACAGATAACACGTCCTGTTTTCTAGAAAGGAAGGAGGGATGGGAGGGGAATAACAATGTGAGGAACTGCTGGTGACAGGCAGCCGCAGTAATGAGTCATCAGGTGGAACGCACACTAAATGCTTAACAAATGTTTTTTTATTCAGATTTTCTGCCAAAGCAAACGTGTAATAAAACTACACTAACACTGCTCTCAAATGCATTAGCATACAAATTAAATATCCCACTTTTGAGGGAAAGTTAATTGTAGACCAGACAGGGAGAAAGCATGTGATATTTGTTCTTGAGTGGAAAGCAGTGGAAATTGCAGACTTGCGTTAGAGTCCTGTTTTACAAAAGTAATTTTCTTGCAACGTTTATAATCATGAATGGTGGCAGTGTCATGTTTCAAATGTGTCCTGCAGGAATCATAGCATTCTACTGTCTAGGTCTGTCTTAACTGTGGTTTTTGTTTTGAGTAGAGAAACATGTAGAAAATCTCGTGCTGCAAATAGATCAAATATGTAATAATGATGTTGTTCACTTTGATCCCATTATTAGGAACGTATTTTTCTTCCATAACCAAGATGTACGCTATGTAGCTGGTGATTGCTTTTTATATTCAAAATGTGAGCAATGTGAAATAGATAGTGATGATATTTTTGAGAATTATCGCCTGAATCTGCAGCTCCTCTCTGTTGTTGTGATTGAGCTCTGAAAACCCACTGTGCACTACAAGCTCAGCACCAAGCAGCACACAGACACAGATGCAGACTTGCTGTTGGATAAAGTGGAGCATTAAGCAGCTAAAGAGACAGATATTTTCCTCAGGAGTTTTAAAGACAATAAAAAAGCGCTAAATAAAAGTTATGTCATTGTAGTTCTTCAACAAAAAGCTTTTAGTGATTTAAGTGACCAGCAGCAATTAAGAGTTCATCTCATTTATAGTGTATATATGTACAGTATGCATCTAACGCTTGAACTTTTACATTTAGCTTAAAGTGGATCTATCATGGTATATTTGAATAATATAGTGTAGGACCATACCTATATAAGGCATATTTATACTTTTTATTTTTCAAAATACCAAACAGATCATGCATTTTAGCCATTCCTCATTTCGCTCAATTTAACACTGTCTTTTCATGGGCTGATTCTGTGAGAACAGCACCATCTACAGGCCTGGCATATGTACTACAGCGTCTCCAGCGCTTTAGAATGGCAATGTCCGTGGCTGTCTCCTCCTGATTGGTGGAGTTGGCCCAATAGCCGTAGCGCCACTTCTGTGACGTCATAGAAGTGTTCAAATCTGGATCAGTCTGCATCAGATCCGTTGCAGCCCCTTTTTAAGAGATTTGGGTATGGAGGAAAATAGAGAGGGTTGTGTTTTCTGACACTTGGTGAGTTCCCTGGAACACCGGGGACACATATTCATGTATAAAAGACGTACAAAAGTGCATTTTGCATGATAGGTCACCTTTAAACAATGCAACAAAACAAATGAATATTGCATTAAACATGACTCAAATGAATGATAATGTTCCTGTATGTGTAAAATAAGTGACCCTTCGCAAGTTCTCCTATTAACTCATGAAAATATATACTGGCCAACAAAAAAACTAAAACACTGATCGGAGCTTTACCATTTATCCTGTGGATCACACATGTACTGATTTACTGTAAGAGTTGATGCTTTGAGACATCCTGTCCAGGTTTAAACCTTCCTCCACGTTGTGCACTATATTATGTAAAAGCCACACACATACACAAAGGCTTCTCATATCGGTAAGTTCTTCTCTATTCGCTGTCCAAGTAATTACACAACATTGAGTTTTTAAAGAAATTCAGCCACTTTATCTTCCAGAATGTATTGCTCTATAACTTTTGTGCTAAAGTACGTTTCACAGCTAGGCTTCGAAAGAAAAACAACTTTAACAGAGCGAGGCGGGATACCAATCTAATAGCACCCAATAACCAGAACAAAGCCTGTAATAGCTCCAGGTAACACCAAAGGCGTGGATTGAGGACTCAGCTATCCAAGTGTGTTTGCCTTTTGGGTTCGCTGGTTTAACTTTATATCACTTCAGAGGGGGAGCTCTGGGGCAAAGTGAGCCAGTGGGTAGAAATATGAAGGATCAGGGAAAGACACTGTATGAAAGGGATATTTATTTCAAAGCAAACATGATATACACGAACCAAATCAAGTGTGTTTTTTTACTGTATAATGTTCTATGGACAGGAACTTGTAAATTAAGATTTTTTTTTTGTAATTTAAGGGAGGGCAATGTCATGCTGTGTAATAAGCTACATCTTTATCCTGTTAAAGTTTATTAATTTGGCCCCAGCTTTCATCCCGAATTTATAGGCCTTCAACATGGCCAAATCCCAGAGGTAGGGCTTGTTGTACAGGGCTCACCCACTGTTAGCTATGTAAACAGCTGTACAACACACACACACACACACACACACACACACACACATGCACACGCACGCACGCATGCACGCACGCACACACACACACACACACACACACACACACACACACACACACACACACACACACACACACACACACACACACACACACACACACACACACACACACACACACATGCTGCAGAGAAAAGAAACAGTCAATCCATAGACACTCAGAGGAAAATAAATATTAAGTTTGACATATTTATACAGTATGTTATAAAAGGAAGAGTGTTAGTTGTAGTCAAATGTGTCATTTAAGCCAAATCGTACCCTTTTTTGTTCACAATCAATGGCAAATGTGGTTTAGCTGAAAAAAAAAAAAGATATTTCTGTGTATTTAAAAAAAATTAAAAAGGTCAGCTTTTCTTTAGCTTTCAATCAAATGAATCATGCCTTTCCTTGATAAAAAAAAAACGTTGGTCTTTGGTATAGATGCCTGTATATATATTTTTCGATATTTTATCGTAAAAAGTATTTTGCATTAAGTACAACTTTTAACTTGTTTTATTAGGTATTGTTTATTTGACAGTTCATTGGTGAGTATTTTTGACAAGGAAAGGTTAACTTAAGTTAACATTTCAAAACTGTATTTTTAGGCTACAAATGTTTGTTTCCATTACTCAGCAGAAATGTCTATTTGTCACATACTCACGACACATTATTGATCGCTCATATCTTCAGTGAAATGAAGGGTGGTGTACTTTTGAGGATGTGCAATTAAATATTTACTCAAATAAAAGCAAATCAGTGAGGGACTAGAATCAAAAATTATTATTTTGTTCTGCTGTAGGTTTTACATGTCTCATTGCCTCCCAACATCCTCCAGAAACGTACAAAAACATACATACATACAGACACACACACACACACACACACACACACACACACACACACACACACACACACACACACACACACACACACACACACACACACACACACACACACACACACACACACACACACACACACACACACACACACACACACACACACACACACACACACACACACACACAGTGAATGGACATGTTTTGACAGGTGGTCATCACTGGTTTACACTATAATAGCAGCCTGCTGAAGTTCCTCCGGGGAACGGAAGAAGAGACGGAAAGAGAACATATGTGTGTGTGTGTTTGTGTTATGTATATAACCAAATGACAGACAACATGAGCAAACACACACACACACACACACACACACACACACACACACACACACACACACACACACACACACACACACACACACACACACACACACACACACACACACACACACACACACACACACACACACACACACACACACACACCCACACACACACACAGACACACACCACACACACACACACACACATGGAATAAGTAAAGAGAGTTATTAGGGAAGAGGGAGGCTTATTTCAGTCACAATGCATCCAGTTGTCACCGAGCCTCGAGACCGAAAGCCTTTTTATTCTCTTTCAGTTTCATAAACCACCTTCGTATGTTTGCACAGCACATCTGGTGGACAGATGTCTATCTCTCCTCCATCTCTAATATTCTCTCCCTCTGTACTTTTCCCTCCCTTAAGGCAGGCCTGGTGTTAATCCCTCTCTCCTCCACCTGGTGCAGACCACCCACACACTGAGCGGTGCAGCGGCAGCCCACCAGCAGAGAGCAAGGTTGTGTGTGTGTTTATGTCTGTGTGTGTGTGTGTGTGTGTTACACAGCATCATGCCCACAAATGGAGAACTATACTTATGGCGGTAATGTTTCCCAAATTTCAGCTGACGGGAAATAAGCCCGTGAAACCATAAAAAAAGAAAATAACAATTTACTAAAAAATAGCTTAACGGGAAGTAATTACAAAACCACTTAAATTGTAAACAAATGCCTCTTTAGTAATAAATAAATGTTTAAGAAGGATGTTGCATAAACTCTTGCACAAATAGTAAGGTAGGTTTATTTGTATAACACATTTTAGGCCCCTTAAAGTTATATAAACAAGCATTGATACAGTAAAGAGAAAACAAATATATATAATATATAAACATTTGAAATAAACTAGATATAAATGATTGCATAGGTGCAGATTTTTAAAGAAAAATGACATGTTTAAATGACCTTGGTAAAAGCAGTGTAAAAAAAAGAACTCAGGGTTGTGGTAGACCTCAGATGTTTTGGAAGTTTATTCTAGATCTACGAGGCATACAAATAAAAACTGTTTCCGCACGCTCGATTCTGACCCTTGAGACAATAAGCAACCCTCTGCCAGATAATCTCAGAGCTCCGAGTGGCTTTCCCGAAGCAACACATCAGACATGTATTCTTGCCTCGAGCCATTCAGAGCTTTGAAGGTCAGTATAATATTTTGAAGTAAATCCTTTGATGCATTGGGAGTCAGTGAAATGCTTTGAGAACTGGGTGATGTGATACTTCCTTGGTGTTAGTGGGAACTCCAGCTGCAGCGTTCTAAATAAGTTGCAGTTGTCGGGTTATTTTAGTTTTTTACATAGACTTGTAAAGACACTGTTGCTCTTCTTCCAGAGAAAGCTGAAACAGACCAGGCTCAAACAGGAACTGCTAGGAAAATTCTACCGTTCAATTACTAGAGCACCCTGACGAGCTTCATCACTGTGTGGTACGCCAGCTGCAAAGATCTGAAAAAGGTGGTGAAGGTGGTGAAGGTGGTGAAGGTGGTGAAGGTGGTGAAGCGCTTCGTCAGGACGGAGCCTCGACAGCATTTACACCACTGTGGAAGAAGGCCAGCAGCATTATCACAGACGCCACACACACTCCCTGTTTAAAACGCAAACAGTTCAGGACTTCACACACAAACAGACTGAAGTACGGGTCCCTCCCTAGAGCTGTGGCAACACTCTTATCCTTCCCCCTCTCAGAACACAGTATAATAACTGTGAACATACACATACAAAAGTACACCCTACAGAGTCTGCAACCAAAAATATTAAAAGGTAATTTTTTTAGGAATTGAAGGAGATTTTTTTGAAATCTTTTTTATTAACAACCACTTATAATTACATTTTGTAGTTTCTTAAATTTGTAATGAAGTACATTAACATTTGATTTAATCTAATTAGTGCCTTCTTATTGCTGCTACTACTGCTTTTACTTATTTGTGCCTATTTCTTTTACTGCATTGACAGAAACGTAAGCAATTTCGTTATACCTTAGTATGATGACATGTCTTGTAAATGGACAAAAAGAAAAGAACAGGTTTTTTAAGTCAGTCAACTTTATTGTCAATCTTTCAGTTTGTGATGTACAGACAGAGAGATCGAAATACCGTTTCCCACAATCCCGAATACAAAAACAAATATATATAAAAGTATGTATGCAAATATGTATATAATATACACAATCAAAACACACATTTATGCACACATTTAGACCTAAATAAAAGCACAACAATCAATATATACAAAATAACAGTCACTTCAATATCTTTGAGAATGTAGTATGAGTCAGTTTGAGTCCAGCTATATTTCTGAATTAGTAGCGTGCCAATTTTTTAATTCCTGATATTGTGAGTTTTTAAATATAGGTCAGAGTCCAGAACTATAACAAGATTTCTCCCATAGTCAGATATTTCGAACAATAGTGGTGCAAGATGAGCACCAACACATGTTCTTATTTGCCAGCCAATGCACTTAAAATAAATTCCTAATGCAGACCTAGTAGATATGTGTTATTAAATATTGACTTGAGTACATTTCAGATTGTTCACAAAATGTCGTCTGAACACGGCCCACAGAGCAGAGTTTTTGGCAGATAATATCTGTTAGATGTTTGCAAGATCAGACTGTCCCCGTCTCAAGTCCTAATCAAAGAATGATGTCACCATATCATGTGCAACAGGTGATCTGAAATAAACCTTCAAAAAAAAGAGTTCTGTACAAAATATCATGAATTCTCTCTTACCCGTCTGTGATAGCACATACATATAATACTCTAACTCTTGTTAGTCAGCTTATGATAGTAACAAATATCGATGCGTTCACTGCTCTGAATCTTTTATACATTGAACAAAAAGCACAAGAACACAAAACAGACCTGGAAGTTGCACATTTAAAACGTATTCTCTGTCGCCATCTAGAGGTGATCAGACCACAACACGAATACAATAATTTCTTCACAGAAGACAGTATGTGTGTGTGTGTGACAACTATTGCCCTTAGATATTATTAGGTAACCGTAGCAATTACAAGAGCCCTGCATTTAACAGTAATGCTCAGTTTTCATTGGAACTGTTTAAGAGAGCTGTTAAGTAAACTGTTTATGTTGGAGGATGCAGTTTCCTTTGTTTTGCTGCTGAAACATATTGAATTATACTGATGGGTGTTTTTACTTGATTTAGACTTAGGTGGTGGACTACCTAAGGTTATAGCTGTTCCAGTGATCGACAGATGAGACTGTAGCTGACACTGAACGCACTGAGCTTCAGAACTTTGTATTTTGCTATGTTGGACTTTGCAATCCCTTCAAATGTGTTACTGGAAAAAGGGCTGTGTGCTACATCAAAGTAGATTTTGAAATTCAGGCCTTGACTCCAGTTAGTCAGACCCGCTAGTGGAAAACCGAAGGAAACAGATCAGGTCAACAAAGATATGTCCCCCCTTTGAGTTGGCAAAAAAAAATCATATGTGCTTTTTAAACAACTAAAATTGCCATTGCACAACATACCTGGACATTAAAGCTGTGTGAAGGGATCTGCTATATTGAGATCTTTTCATTAATGTTTTTGTAACATTTTTACAAAAAATATATGGTAATTATGAAATAGCGAGCTGCATCACAAAACCAGCCAAAAACATTTACTGTATCGTATGTTGCCCCTTTTTTTACTGCTTGAGCATGGTGGCACAGTTTGTTATGTTGGGTTAGAGCAGTGGTTCTCAACTGGTCAGGCCTCGGGACCCACTTTTTCCTTTTTCAATCAATCGCGACCTGACATTTTGAACCACTCAAATCTATCCAACAAAAAATCGTGCTTTAAAATATACGCTTTTCAGCATATATTATTAAAGTGAAGTACAGTGCATATATCCCTTCACAGAACTGAAGAATGCTTTTAAATAAGGTTTGATGAGATGATGGAATCAAAGCTGAACTGTATAACATAAAAAGGCACACATGCTGCCCCCAGGAGATTTTTAGAAATACTAACTACGCATTCTGGTACACTCTGAGATGAAAATAAATAAATCTATTGCTACCCGACATATTAATAATATTTTATGCCATTGTTTGTTTTTCACTTTGTTCTGACAGCTGAACTTTCTGCTCCTCACAGAGAGAAGAGAAAAGAGTAGATAGTCTGTGTGAATTACTTTCAATTGTGGGTAAGGGTATAGCTCCCATTGTTCTGTGACCTGTCAATCATCAAACCGGGGGTCATATTTGACAAAACCGTTGTTACATACAGTTAAGGCATTTCCTGTTTCACTCCGTCACGGAGGGGTAGGGTCGAGGGGGTGATTTGGGATTGAGCCTTATTCTCCGTGGGGACTTCCGGCAACAATCTTGATTCTGAAAAAACATCAGCAAATATATTTTATTGAGAAGATGATCACTACTTGAAAGAAGTTTTCAAAAGCGTTTATGGTCGGTACTTCCAGTCCAACGCCACCTGCATGCACAGCGTTAGAAAATCGGGCCTTCAAAATAAAAGTTTGCCTTTTTCCCAAAAAACACATTTTTCTTTTTCAATTTTTTTTTCTTCACTCACACATCTGCGACCCACTCGAAACAGGTCCGCGACCAACTTTTGGGTCGCGACCCGCCAGTTGAGAACCACTGGGTTAGAGTATGCTCTAGACCTGATCTTGATGAAAAGTATCTTGATATAACCAATATTATCAAGCAATAAATAAATAAACATGTACACTACCAGACTATCATGGTTTTAGAAACACAGTGTGAAAGTAACAGGTTGTTTAACCCTTCCTTGTGTTGTGTTCGAAAGCTGTTACCGTTCATGGTATTCGTGGGTCAATTTTGACCCACGATTTATTTCAGTCCAAAATACTCAAAAATAAAAATGTGTCTAAAGTCAAAGGTGAATCTTTATTGGGCCAAATTTGACCCCGAGTCACCCACAGCAATGCTGCTGGGTCTTCCCAGACCCGAACTCCAAATCATACACTTTTATTTTAGAGACCTTCAGACTTGGCTAAAATCTGTTTGGTAGTGTTTATATAGCTGTTGTGGAGGATATCATGAAGCCTTTTCCTTTAAAAAAAAAACTAGAGCGTAGTTATTATATTATTTTAACTTGAAACGGGTCACAGGAGACCCGAACACAACATAAGGGTTAAGTTGTAATAAAGATAAATGTGGGATATTTAGGTGGACCCTAAATATCAATCAATGGCAATCTTACTGATAGATGCAGTTAGGTATCATTTCTCTAGGCACTGTTTTGTGCATTGGTTTATGTTATTTTCAAGTTTGATAAATGTACAAATGTTTTCCAACCTCCACACCCTTATATAGAAAAACACCCACACTATACTGTAACAATAAAATCATGTCCAGAGCAAGTGAGCTCCAAACAGGAAGTCATATATTTTGAATAAGCGATGAATAGTGAGGGAGAAAGTGGAAAAGTGATGCAGAGTTTCCTATTGTTGCAGGACGGGGGTGGACAACAGGGCCGAGTCCCTCCGCCATGCTGTGAACACACCAGCGGAATTTGGACGGCGACAGTGCTGATGATGAGAAATATGAGAGAGGAAGACACAATACACTGTTGTTCCACAGTGTCATCCTGACCCCAGGGCCACCACACACTAACACACACACACACACACACACACACACACACACACACACACACACACACACACACACACACACACACACACACACACACACACACACACACACACACACACACACACACACATATAAACAAATACACAGTGGTCCACATCTGCACAAAAAACCTGAAACACACACACACACACACACACACACACACACACACACACACACACACACGCGCGCGCGCACACACATACGCACGCACACACGCATACTATTGTCAGTGCTCATCTCTTATGGAAATATTTGCAGTTGTGTTGCCAAAAGTGGAAGTGGATGTGAGTGGGCTGTTTGAAAAGATGTAGTGCACGTGTAAAGTGTTGCACGTAATCAAGCACAGGGGATGATGCTTCAGAGCCAAGAGTCCCACTGAGTGGAATGAGTCGGACTCTGTCATCATTTGTTGACACCGTCATCTTTTACAGTATGCCTTCTACGACCATCAGAGGAAGAATTGGCTGATGCTAAAATTGCCTTTCTTTTAATGGTGACATTTCACACAGCACACATCACTATCTGCAGTAAATCATTTGAACAGTTTGCTTGTTGTACAACCTAAATGGAGAGAGCCTTCAGTCAACACTGCATTTGTTTCTCTTATTGTGTCTAAAATATTATTATTGCTGGTATATGGGGACTGGAGGTGTGACAAAACTAGAAAATATGGGTGTCGGAAATAAAACAAGATATACGACGAGAATGTAACTATTGGGGTTCAATTACAATTATTAATTAGTTTATTAATTTATGTTCAATGGGGTTGCATTTACTGTCAGACACGTTAGATTTAATTTGCTGTGTCCTAAAAATACTTGATATGTTTTTCCTCTAAGAATCCATTAAATACACAAGTTGGCATCTCCAGTTGCATCTCAGCCTTCTCCCAAACTTCTAAACCTAACACAGACGTCTATTTACGCCTTGGACAACATTTTAGAAGTCTTCTTCTGCAGACAGCATGTGGAAAATATTTTTTGCAACCAAATGACTTTACTCATGGGTCAAATATTTACCTCATGGGTCAAATATTTACCTCACTCTCAGTCATTTATCTTCACTGGCCATCAGCGTCCCTATAAATCATTTATTACATATATTAGGGTTTTTATGTTTTTTTTTTGTAGCCATATAAACATAGCAATGTGCTGTTTGCACTGCAGCAAGGTGGTGGTGGTGCAATAAAACATAATTTCAGCTTTTTATATATATTTTTTCGCTTGTAGTTCCTCATAAAGACATGGTGCCGTGTTGCTTTGCTGGCTCCTGTTCAACTTCTGACGTTGGGCGTTCAGTATGTGTGCAATCAAGGAAACTATTGATTGAGCCTATTATGCTCTGATTAGCCCACCGGCCGCGCTCCCCCCCCCAGCTGAGAGTCTATTCTGATACAATAAAGGAGCCCTTTCCCTCCTTCTGTATCCCACCTTCCTTTGTGTTTCCTTTATAAACTTCTTATCTTTGATTTTCTTCCAATTCCCTCCATCCTCTCTCAACCAAACGACCAAAGCTTCAAATGGATAGGGGTCTGTGATTTATTTTTAAAAATGTATATAAGAGGAGGAGGAGTGAGGGTACTCTCACACGTTCGCCTGGCCCTCCTCCCCATATTCCCCTCCCCTCTGCTCTGCCAAGCCAGGAAGTGTGCACAGGAAACAGCTGTCCCCCACGTCCGCCCGCTAGACCCAGGCCAGGTGCATCCTGGGAACGGAGCGATGTGTGACCGTCGACATGTGACTGACACCATTCGAGGTGCCGTTACAGAGATCAGGATAACCATCAACTTGAATACAATGAGGAATACGATAATCAGGAAGAGATTTCAAGACAATTTGTGATCAGCTGAATATGAAGTGGGGAATTTCAAATTATAGCTTCTTCTCAAATTGTACACATCAAAATTAGATTTGACTCATCATTAGCCCACTACTGGCACAGCACCCCATCATCTAAAACGTGTGGCAGTATAGTGTGGCATTGTGGGTAATTTAGGCACCAGATTTGAAAATGAAAAAGAGTTAAAATTAAAAAAAAAAATCCAACATGTTATAGGAGTAAATGTTAAATAAATGAAGAAATCTCTTATTTATTATATTTGAGCGTATGTGGATTGTTCTTTATTGGTCACTTTTATTTTGAAAACACATTAGGCTAGATAAGAAATGAATGGTTCCCAAAATGGGTATTTTTTTGCTCATGTTTGTGGTGTAATAATATTGCTGCTACACTGCAATGCTTTTAACACTCAAATAATCTTGTATTTATTTGAGCAGATTTTTCATCATAAACTAACTTTTCTTTCAATCTTTTCATTTACAAAGACCCTGATCTACAGTACGATAGAGGGCTTACAAATTTTTTAAAAAATAATTCTGTTTGATTTTGCTTATAGTCTCAATAATATTGCATCAGACTCTTTTTGCCACCTTCAAGTTTTGTTGAACAAAGCGATGATGATGATGATGATGATGATGAGGATCAGTGGGTAAGATCAGTGTAAACACGTCCTAATGCACTTTTGATCTACATCTCCGAAACTCAAACTCGTCTTCTGTTAAAATAAATGGAGTGGACACATCTGTCACAGCAGAGCAGAGAGCGTATGTCCCGGCCAGCGCTCGCAGCATTGTTTGTCACTTTCTCCATGAAGTGCACAGTGAATATTGCCTCAAACAATTAGGTTCCAGAGATCCCTATCGCCCGGCACACAATAGTGTTTACATGAGGTGGAGGAAACGTGGCCATGGAGCCCAATTTGGGGAGTGTGTATGTTTTCTTGGGCATCGGCATGTGTGTGTAATGTCCTCACAATGTGTTTATACTAGAGATCTATGACTAAGTTCACACTGTAGTGTGTGAGTATGGTTCAACTTAAACTCCAGTTTTCCCCATCTTTAATGCAGGTTTGAAAGAAATGACATCTTTGATAATGATACGTTCCATAAGTATAAATTCTTGCTTACTATCTAGGTTTGGTATGACCAGCAGCTAATGGAGGAAGTTAGCTAAATTGAGAAGCATTTTGTTGTGTCACTCGCATGTTGATAAGGCTGATATCCTTCTTCTACCGCATCACCCCGTAACAAAAAGGTAGATGAAGGGATGCCTTTATAAAAGGGATGTTAAAAAGAACATGTTGATAAGCAGAAGTTAGTGCAATAAGCTTGGAAATAAATATAAGCTAAATGTTCCTTATCCAAGTTACCATAATGAATGAAAGCTACATCCTTATAAGAACCTGCCATCTGCCCCCTACCTGCTCTTAATGGGCTCATCTGACTGGAACGTACCACCTGCCCAGGAAGTATGAGTCAACAGAGAGCAAGCATCACATCACAGTATCTTTGGGCACACATACACACCAATGATTGAACCAAATGTAAAATAATTTCATTATTTTCAGACAGTTACCTATCTTACTTTATCTGAACAGTACCCGTAAAGGAAAAATAATGCAAACCTATTTCTACTCTCCAAGAGATGGACATGAATATGGAATATTAATAATTAGGAAACAAAGACGTACATGTTTTCCATTGAAGACAAGTATGACTTTTTGGGCATTGATTCATTCAATAGAGGCATATTGAAGATGGAAAACACGCTAATACGATTGATAAAACTGTCCATTAGCCAGCCTTTTAGTCGTAATTTGACAATACATTTCCACAGTTTATTCAAAAGATGCATTTATACCAACTCATGCTTGTATGGTGGAGCATGCAGTTACTATGAATGAGGAAGGTAAATACAAGTTGATGGTGCAATACAGCTAATAATTTACAATAGCTTCCTTTTTTTGGCTCTTCTGCTCCGTTTCCCTCTAAAATCCGCTCCGTCATGGTCTGCTATTGCTCAATTGTGTAGCTTTTGTGTCAGAGTTCTTAACATTCAGCTGCATACTCAACACTTATAAATGCAGCTTCCAGGCTTACATCATGCTAATGCTAAGATGCTTTTATCATTGAATGTCCTCTTCACTTTGGTTGCTGTACTACATTTTAACAGCTGGAACTTTCTTTAGATAGACAATAGGCCACAAGCTTTTCATTTTCCACTCGAAACCACGCATGCTTACTGGCCCAGAAAGAAGACCAATGGTAATACTGCAGGTGCAGAAACAACATTGAGAAATACAGCCAACAAAAGAGAGACAGAACCTTTACATTTACTTTTACTGAAGTCTCTAAGATATTTTAACAAATAGCCTGACCCTGACTTTCACGCTTGCACACACACAGGTCTCCCATCGATACTGCATATATTGAGCTGGGTATTTTGAGTCAGGCGGAAGGAGGGTGTGACGACCGGCCTCTGAGATTAAAACAATCCTCTCTTGATTTCTTACTCACTCAAGGGAAAAGCGAAAGCTGTCTGTTATCGTTTGTTTCTATTATTATTCCCTGTTTACAGTTTGGGTGTTCCCATGAGCCGTAAAGGAAAGAGTCAATGATTTGTCTTCTGGGTCTTTTCTTGTTTGAGGGAGCAACCCAGAAAACCGTGACTATCACAGTGATCCGGCTTTAGCAGGAAAACTTAACTCAAACTCAAAATATACAGTAAGTTCTCATTTTTTATTTTGGATAATTGTGAAAAATACATTTATTTTTAATCTTTGTCAAGCACCTGATAAAACATATTTATCCCACATTAGTTTTATCCCTATTTCAACTATTGTAAGGACACCCTGTCCTCACTGTGCAGCTCCTTCAGCGACAGGCTGCTGCACCCCCGCTGTCTCACGGAGAGATACCACAGGTCCTTCCTTCCTGCAGCGGTCAGATTCTACAACCAGCACAGCCCCTAGTAGACCCCCCCTCCCCTACACACACCACAACACAGACTATAACACCCCTTGTTGCTAAATACAAATCAACTATGTGCAATATGTGCTATATGTGCAATATATATATATGCCGTTTATAACTGTGTAATTTATACCTGGCTGCTAAATCCTTAGAACCGTTACAAGGTGTGTTTTTTTCATTTTGTATTTTGTATATTTTGTAAGTTGTGTAACTTGCTGCTGTTAAATACCAATCAACTATGTGCAATATGTGCTATATGTGCAATATATACCTTATTATATACATATGCCATTAATAACTGTAATATATACCTGGCTGCTAAATCCTAAGAACTGTTACAGGATTTGTATTTTGAAAAGTATTTGTTTTACTTTTATTTATTTTTTATTATATTTTGTATTATATTACTTAGTACTTTTTTTAACGTAACATTAAGCTGTCTGTGGCTCTTTCCTGCTATAACGATGCAAATGTCCCCTCTGTGGGACTAATAAAGGTATTCTGATTCATAATACAACAGTGCACAGATAATAATAATACTCACTTTTCATTCAATTAAAGTATTTCTTTTTTAAAGCTATTATTCTTTTGACTTGTAAATGATCTTTCTCCCAAATTCTTTAAATGTCATTTAGAAATCTTCATAAGTCATTTTTTTAAGTTTCAAGGCTTTTATTGTCATGTGTGCACAGTGCATACAGTGTAGTTATGACAACGCAAATCTTAGGTCACAGGCTCCTCCAACAGTGCAACGCAATAAACAAGATACAATAGTAAAAGTAAATAAAATAGAATATAATAGAAACAGAATATGATAGAAACTGTGCAGAATAGTCTGTATACAGCAATTGGAATATTGATATATATGATATATGTGAGTTGCAAACGGATGAATGTTATGTATGCTCTTTCAAAAGTTCATTGTTAATCACTGGGACATTTCCATTCAAAGCAATTCAAAATCTATATTTATGAATGTGGTGCAAAACAACAATAGAGAGTATTTAAATACAAGTGTTTTTTGTAAATGTTTACATGGAAGTTAATCTAACAAATATTGGAAACAAAACAGTAAAAGGCCCATTTCACTTTCCCTATATGTTATGATGTCCTTATGCTTTTTATTAGTCTCCCTAGCAGCAATGATAGTCCAAATGAAACCTAAACAATCGCTGACAAAAAGCCAAAAGGGATTTAAAAGCTTTTTAATATTTTAGTCACATCTTGAATGAACCCAAAAGCCACAGGAAAAAGATAAACACATTTAAAAACTGTCAAAACTATAATGACAATACAGCTATGCGACAATATTGATTGAGGAGTATATAAAGCACGGAAAAAGTGAATCCCAAAGGATTTCGCTCGGTCCCTTGTGTAGCTTTTTATGTTACAGGCAAATTCATGTCATCCCAGCGGTACCACTGCACAGTTATTCTGGCACACAGAGAGCGATCAACTGGAACCACAGCTGCCCGACGCAAAAGAGTGTGACAGACGGATAGAAGACACCGTCTGCACCTCCAATGTGCTTTTATTATTTCAGCAGACCTTAGTGCAGTTACTGTTTAAAGTGATAAAGATTACCACAATACAGTACAAAAATAAAATCAACAACGATGACCATAATGATGATTATTATGAAGGCGATGACAGATTTGTTGAATGGCTCGCTCAACTCTTTTCTTTCTTTCCCAGGACCTTGAAGGTCACGTTACTGTAAAACCTTTATAATGTTTGTGTTTCAGTCTAAGAAGGAAATGACTGAGGGAATGTAAAAGTTGCTGACCCTGAGAGAGAGAGAGAGGGAGAGAGGGAGAGCACAGGGGAGAACGGGTGAGAGTTAGATTTAGGAAGGAAGCTTGCGAGCTCTTGGAGAGGAAAGTTACCACGATGACGACTTGTGCGTTGGTCATCGGTGACACAGGTGGACTCTGATGTCATTACAGAAAAGCTCCAAGTTTATTTATTGCGTGTTTTATACAGCAAACAATCAAAAATAAATATAAAGACATTAATTTATTATCATAGAGTGGAACAACGTCAAACCCTCACATTTGAAAGCCAAAAGAAACAAATTATTGGCATTTTTCCCTGTGTTTCAAATTCAGAATAAAAGTACAAATGTGCGTTTTTATAATCCTGTTACAAAAACACATTATTAAAAAGGGATTCATAGCAAGTAATCAAGATGTGAAAAAAAAACATTAATAGCACATTTAATTATATATATTTTAGGGGATTCCCAAAGGACTCCTCTCGGCATTGTGTCTGTATGAACACTCACTCTTTCTGTGAAGAAGCCTGCGTACCATTGTCTCTTTATTATACTCACAGTGCCGTTTTCTTGGAACCAGACCAGATTTCTTCAAAGTCTGGGACTGACCAGTCTAGTGTGATGTCTGTGTGCGCGCACATGCATGTAGGTGTGAGTGTGTGTATGTGTGTGTGTGTTGTAAAAAGTGTGTGCGTGGTATTGGTGGTGGAGGGGGGAGGAGGGGTGGTGGAGTTCCTTATCTACAGGCCACAGGCTGCTTTGAGGCTCTTATCAGCAGCCGCCACATTGTACGAGCACATCCTCTTGTCCAGCAGGGAGCGGAAAACTCTCCTTGCAACATGGTTCCCTCTCTCCTCCCGCCCCCTCCCCTTCTCTCTCGGCCCCTCCTTACACTTGCCAGTCCAGTACCTGAGCTCTCCGACTGGCAACCAGCTTGAGCATTGTTTCTTCTGGGCAAAGAGAGTAAGAAGGGGAAGGGAGAGGAAGGACAGAGAAAGAGAGAGAGAGAGAGAGAGAGAGAGAGAGAGAGAGAGAGAGAGAGAGAGAGAGAGAGAGAGAGAGAGAGGGGGAATGACAGATGGACGGGGGGCGGCGGAGAACACCTCCACGCTTTATGTTCAAACTTCACAACAAAGAAATATGAGCGTTTGGACGTTCCAAATCTGACTTGTGATTATTCGGGAAGTTTATACATATATAATTTTACATTTCAAAAAGAGCGATTCACATGAGGAGTGTTTTGACGGGTGTCAGACCGCTCTGACCTCAGAATCTGACGGACAGACAGGCTGCAGCGTGAGCGACCTGAAGGAGGAGGGCGTTAAACGCTGAGACGATACAACATGTGCGTTCACAGATCACTTGAACGGATTTTGCATTACAGACAGACTTGATTTCATAATGTATGTGAGTACGTACTTTTTCTTACCCGTTTTTTATTTTTATTTTTTATTTCTGTTTTTATGTATTTTGTTATGCATGCATGGTTTGCAGACTTAACATTATTTTAAAGTGAATATATAATACAAATAACAAAATTGCATCTGATTGGAGTTGTACATGTGCCATATGTCATAAACAGAATTGTAGTCAAATAGTTTCTGTTGATAACCGGTAATAAAATAAGATTATTTATCATTTATTATAAATGTAATATTAATCATGTCTGATGCTTTGTTACATTGCATTTTAGTGTAGCTGAATTATTTACAACCAATCTTAGTGGACATATAACAGCAGTAATTAAGCATTTGGCTTAACAAAAACTTCAAAATAATTTCTTTTTAAATAAAGATGATCTTTTTTAAATATTGCTGGATAATTCATATATTATTTGGCAACTTGTCTAGACATTTGAATGGACCAGATTACAGGCTTAACTAAATACCAATTGCTATATCGTGTATGATGTAACAAACACTTTTCATAATACTTTAATTAAAATGCATACATTAATTATTTCAAAAAAAGTGTGCGTCTCATTCTTTCTGCAGAAAAAGCCATATGCAGCTGAAATCATTTAAATCTGTAACTTTCTGTGTGGCTTCTCTAATGATTCTTCTACCATGACATTAAAAATACCGTTTCTGCAAAAGAAGCTGACAAAACCTGCGAGTGGCATATGGACATCATTGTGAAAGACGGAACTGTTCAAAATAAAGTCATGACAACTAAAAAAGACAAAAGAGGAACACTTAAAATTGCAAAACCTGAGAAATCATTAGAGCGTTACGCTTCGCAGAGCAGAGTAAAAACAAACATCTCCCTTCTTGAAGAAGTAGAGAACTACTGTGCAATCACTTGATATCGTGGATTTGATCACCCATCACAGCTTTAGTTTGTGTTAAATCTTGTTATTCCATAAATCAAAACTAGCTTTAAACTGTTGACTACAGAAACCAACACCAACAGATACTATCCTGACAGTTGTATGAAAGCTCTTTTGGTGCTCTTCTGCAAATGATGACCTTCAAGCACATTTTCAAATGCACCAAATATATATCCTGAGTGTGTTTTTCTTTTGTTTAACAGACTCTTTGATATCAATCCAAATCTTTGGGGGTCTGGGACGTTTTAAGGCTTAAAAGGATTTGGACTCACATCCTCAAAATACACTGACAGACAGATATAGGAACTCGTGCTGCTGGAGAGTCATTAAATACCTTGAATCTGCCGCTCAGGATTTACTGAGAAAATAATCCACTCCAATTCAGACCACATCAACCACCCCGGCTCGACGCTGCACCCAGAGACACTACCTCAGAAGAATCCCTCCATTAAAAGGACTGCAGCATTTGCTTCAGTGGCTCCCTCTGTAATGTTAAAGTAAAGGAATTATTATTACAAGCCCACGTTTACTCACACACAGCCAGCAGGTGCATGAATGATGGGTAATAAGGCTGGGTGAGAGGGCAGCTTAAAGCGTAACAAAGACATATAAAGACACATAGGGGAGGTTTAAGGCCTCTGTAGGACAAGCTGCAGGTTGTACACATGATTATCACACATAAGATACACTGTGCTGAAAGGGATTCTTCCAGAGACTTCAGCACCATGATGGAGAAGATGAACCCCACCGGCCCACCGGCCTCACCGCCCGACCTGCCTCGCCGCTCCTCCTCTTCCTCATCGTCCGGCGCCTCCTCTCCATCCTGTGCCTCCGTAGAGCAGCACAGTCCCCTCCAGCAGACTTTAGCCCCCTCGAGTGCTAACAAGAACGGGCACACGGGACACACGGATGTCCCCTCTTCCGGCTCCATTCACTCGCCCATTTCCACAACAACATTAACTAGTCGCCCTGCAGATACAGCTGCTGCACCTGAGCCCATCGTCATGGAGACCGAGGAGGAGGAGGAGGAGGAGAAGCGACGAGGGCCAAAGAGCACCACAGCCCCTGTCATTTCGACAAACAGGTCTCCAACTCTGTCCTCCCCACCTCCACTTCTCCCGGCACCTTTCAAGACCTCCTCGGGCCCTCTACCAACTCCAACCTCCACCGTGTCCTCCCTTTCCTCCTCCTCATCCTCACCTCTCCCTCCACACATTCCAGTCATCAGCCTTGGTCACAGCAAACCCCCTCTCCCTCTCCCAAATACCCCTTTGACGGCCCTCCATCCGATTCCCAACCTCCTACATGGGCCACATGGGGACCTTCGCCGCAGTCAGCTGTCCTGTTCTTCCGGGGGCCCTTCACCCCCCTCCCCAGGGCCCCTGCTGCCTCAGCAGTACCTCTCTGCACACCCCTTCTTCGCCAGGTGAGAAATGGCTTGTATAGATGAATCCATAAGAAACCATTTTGCTTAATGGAAATGTTTTTCAGGTGGTTTCATTTGAATCATTTTTGAGAATTAAAGAAGCAAAGCTTTCTTTAAGAAAAAAAAAGGTGAAAAATAATCTACTTTTTTTTCATGTCTTTGTTAACAGTTAACATTCAGATTGTATCTCTTCTTATATCCATCTCTCTGGAACCAAGGCTGGGAACCACAGCATTAGAAGATAGCACTGATATCAACATCCAAAATGTAATAAGGAGAATGTGTATTAAATAATCTTGAAAGTGGAAATGTCAGTTTAATGACTAGTTGAATAATTCTCCTCCTATGCCTGAACTATGAAATATAGTTAAATGTAACTCAAAATCATGCAGTTTATAAAATAAAAGACAGTTTGCCTACTGCTAATTCACCTCCATTTTATCTAGCATGCAAACAGATGTGGAGCTCTTAACCATCAAATAAAATATACTTTCCTGAGATGTTACTCTGATACTGTTACTATGATGATGCTGCGTCGTAAAAATTTTCTGTTTCATATGAAACCTCAACTGCCTGAATGTCATGACTTCCCATTGTGATTAATTGTGGCTTTGCTGTACAGTTATGCAAAGCTGACAGCAGGATGTGTGCTGTTATGAAGGGACCGAACATTTCTCACGCTTAACTTGCTCATCAGGATATTTGGTCAGTGAACAAAAGTTGCATCCTAGAACGTTTTTTGTGTCCATTTAGCGCCCAAATCTGAAAATACAATGCTTGGAGTTCTACATCTACATTTGCTGTAAGTCAATGTAGAAATTGAATCAACAAAAGGCTAACTGAAGTTTTAGATTTCTTTATGGTCTCGTAACGTTGGCAATTCTTACCTTAGTCTCGTGAAAAAAAGGCATTCATTAGCAAACATTATCAAAGCCCTCCGACCATTCATCTTTTCACCGTTAAAAAACGATTTTCCTCAGTTTCATTCTGCAACAAAGGAGCATCAGTAATGTAGAAAGTGGGACTTTGTTCTACCTCTAAGGTCTCCCATCTGTCATGGGGTCTGGGAATAAGGTCCTCTCCTTACTTTTTCTCTTATCTGTTTGTAGCAAGAAGCATTGATCCATTTCCTCCCCCTGAAGTAGAATCAGCTAGTGACCATACTTAATGAGGCTGGGATAAGACTCTGCATGCACACTCAATCAACGCCACCAACATAATCACAGCGCAGTTAATGGCTTCCAACATCTTTTATATTTCTCTATCCTTTCTTTTAACGAGAAGGGACGCTGGATCGACTTCATATTGTAAACCTTTTCTATATTCAGTTGCACTTGGTAGTGAATGCAGTTACAACAATGTCACATGTTGCTGTGTTTTTATCTCTAGCTCTTACCTGGGTCCCTCAGGAGGAAATTATGGGGTCATCAATAACAGCCGGATCAAGCGAAGACCCTCGTCACACTATGAGGTGGAGATCAATGACTGTGAGTTTCTGTGTGACCAAAGAGAGAATCAGACATCAGTATTGATTCAGCCATAGTCTCTGTTTGTGAATCTATACATGTGTGAAATTGTATTGCTGCTCACATCATGGAGAAGGTTAATCACCAATGTATCTAAAAGAAAACGTTGCCGATATTCTGGATTTTCCTTGTTATCAACAAATCTTGTAAAAAAAACAACAATGGCAATAAGGTCCAGCCCCTCCTCTCTACTACTGAAGACAAGACAGTTGCACTTGTTTGGGGACTATTTTCAGCGGTCGAATAATTCACATTTGGTACAGTAGTTGGTTACAGGATATACATGATTGACTTAAAAATGACCAAAAGGCCTAAATTCATGGAAACAATTTAAGATCTTGCCGTGTGACATTTTGTCTTATCAATGTGTTTTTATAGTCTTTGGACAACTGAGATATATCAGGGTTTGGCTACACAATACTATACATAATACAGTATTGTGTAGCCAAACCCTGATATATCTCAGTCTTGTTAGTAAGATATTTTCATTGTTAGTTTAGCAATTTCTGTTGTGATTTGTTGATAATAATAATAATAATAATAATAATAATAATAATAAGTATTAACTTCTGTTTATATCCTTTAAGGCCCTGCACACTCAGACAGTGATTATGTGTGTCTAACAGGCCCGCCCCAGAAGATGGCTCGCCGTGTCTTCACCAACAGCCGCGAGCGCTGGCGACAGCAGAACGTGAACGGGGCGTTCTCTGAGCTGAGGAAACTCATTCCCACACATCCGCCTGACAAGAAGCTCAGCAAGAATGAAATCCTGCGTCTGGCTGTGAAGTACATCAACTTCTTGGTCACTCTGCTCAACGACCAGGCGCAGGACAAGAGCAGAGACTCAACTGAGGATGAGGATGAGAGCACCGTGGCAGACCATAATAAACAGAACATCATTTTTCAGTGCAACACCCCTCCTCCGTCAAACGACGCCCCGCCGCCCCGCCCCGGGACCGTCCACAGAGACAGAGACTCAACAGACTCAGTCATCGCCATGGTTAACTCCCCAGCTACATCCAGTTGCTATGGCGACACGGACAGTGAGGAAAGCTTTGGGGCTAAGACTTCTTTGGTGACCCATGGCATTCTGGGAAAGGTCAAGGGTCAGATAAGGATGGTGGCAGAGCCACAAACGATGAGCGGTGACACCAAAAGACAGCCAACAAAGAGGTGCGAATGTTAGACTGATGGACACAATCATCGTCGGACACAAAAAGGGTTTGAGGAGCAAGCGTGACTCTCTTTAATCCGTGAAATAAATGGGAGATGGATATTTTAAGACATTTTTGTTGTTTCAACTGCCTTTATGTCTTTTCCAGGGTTGTGCAAACATTTTGTAAGCTCTGTGTTTTGGGAAAATACTGCTGTGGGGCAGGTTGAGGGCCATGAAACATCTATGAGTATTTAAACAGACTTTAAAAGGTTTCATATCCAAATAAGGTCCCGATTTGTCAAACAATGAGGCTCCATACCATATATGAATTATGCAAAACACTGTGATGGAAATATATATTGTCTGATTTTAACTCCTACATGGTAACACAAATAATAATCTTTTCTCAGATAAATAATTTAGGTTGAAAACCAGATCTTTTGTTTTCTTAATCTAAATGCTGCCTTGGTAACATTTATATAATTAGCATTGCCCCAGTAGATTTAAAGTGACTTAAGAGTGCCACTGCTCTTATGTGCCTGCAGAGAAGTGCATGCGAACAATGCAATAATTAACCAAATTTGCCGTTTTGGATGTTCCTGCTTTTCTTATTGTCGGAGATGGTTCCACCCCAAGATTGTGAAACACTTGTACCAGACAGAAATAAAGTGTGTTTTAGATAGCTGTTCCTTATTTGACATCCTCTTATTGCATTACAAAGACTGCTCTGTGTCAGCAAGATTTCTCAACATTACAATAATGTTTTTCCCATGTTTGTCAAAAGGTTTAGGGAACATTTGCGTATCCTCAAAGAGTTCAGCACAATTAAATCTCAGTTGCTATTGGGTTGGGTTCTGAAATAAACAAGTGTAAACGTGAATGCTCATTTTTAAACAATAACGTGTAATATTTGTCAGCACATGTTACACAATAAGGGCTGAATAGTCAGGGGCAAACTCCTTGTTTTTTTGTGCTTTTCACCATAATGACAGATTCATTACAGTACTTTCAACAATGTAGCCATAAAAAAAAGTTTTAAATGGTTTTACTATAGAGCCCTGAAAATAATAAAAAACACAATTCTTTAATTGTTGTCTCAAGGAGTTTTACATTTTAGATTAGTAGAATATACTAAGTACATTTGCCTATTTACATTCCACCATGTTTGACGTGTTTGTGCATCAGTGTGTCTGTGTGTGTGTGTGTGCAAGCAATAAAGTTGCAGAAGAATTTTGCAACAGCAACAATTGTAGGAGTGCGGTTCTGTGAGGAAGGTCAGTGTGGATGTGGGATGCGGTTGGAGATTGGGTTCAGCTTGGTGGTGGTGGTGGTAGTGTGGGAGGTTGCATAAGTTTGGGGGTGAGGTGCAGCTGTGCAGTGGCGCTCGGCTCAACCAAATGGCCCGGAAAGGCCTACAGTTAGTGCTGTCTCATTGACGGCCTACAAGTTTCCTGGAGGAGGGTTGGTGGCTGAGTTTGCGAGTGTGTCTGTTTTGATGGGTGTTGTACGTTTGGGGGGGCAAACATTGTATGGGAGAAGAAACACACACACAAAAACAGCTACCAGGATGCTCTGGGAACCCCTGCACACCCGGTTTCAGGGCCACACAACAGGATGAGCTGCTTTCACAACGTTGCTACAGCTGCCTCTGCCCGTGCCAGGCTGGTCTGCCTCGTCCCGGTGTATTGTGAAACCACAGAGAGTATTTCAGAGTGAGGCAGGGGTCACACATTATAAAGGGGTACTGCCATATTCTGCAATTGCACACACTTGTTTTCTTTTTATCATGGTCTAATTATCTCGAGGATAAACCAACAATAAACTATTTAAATAAAATACATTTGTATCATCATGGCAGGAAATGCACAGGTTTGATAACATCAAAATGACTGCAATCCATTTAGTGGAGCCATGGTTGGTATTGTGGCTGCTGGCTGTCTGGCATTGCTTACTTGGACACCAATAAGTAATGTTGTTACGTATTGCGCCGTATTGGAGCGTGTGTCGAGTCATCCACGAAGCTTTTTGTGAAGCTTGTATCGAGCCTGCCCCTCAATACCACAGCTTCAGAAAGTGCTTTAGATCGGTTGAACCACAACGCTCATAATACCCATGGATGTATAGAACGATATTACCCTCCCTGTACCCGGGCCCGGTGACACGATGGAATTAAGTCGGAATGTCATAATTATAAATAAATAAAAGCATAAATAAATGTAGGAATAAACACATGAATAAATAAATAAATGAATAAATACAGGAATAAATAGTAGTACTGTATAGTAATAGTATGTCTAGATCTCTGCTATGGAAAAAAGAGTATTAAGGTCCGTAAAAAAAACGTTGCATCTGTATTCAATTAATGCTGAATTGTCTACTGGAAATTTGTGATTCATCATAAACAAAAACCAATGTAGCCTACTGAGTAGCATTAACTCAAGCTAGCTCGCAACACAAGCACATGCCTCCGTTTGTTTTATATCTCAACATGTACAGAAGGATTACAACTTACCAGTTAAGTTAATTTATTGAGCTTTTCTCGTTTCCCCCTTTGTCCTCATGCAGGTAAATTGTGGAACCTTGTGATTATAGGCCTTTTTCACAGCAAACATATCATTTGTCAAAGTAACAAAAGGTGTTTCTAATCGCATTGAACCTGCTTAAACGGATTTTATGGGGCCACTTGGGGGCAGCAAAAACAAGTTGTCAATATAACATTTATACATTACATATGAATATGGCGGATTTGATAACTAACTGTTTAATATTAAGCTTATTCCAGCAGGTACAGAGCATCATAAACATTAATTTGTCATGAGTCCTGTTTCTGAACACATTTTAAGTTGGCTAATATAATATTCATTTGTTTACTTCCTTGTGGTCTCCACCAATGTATCTATCACTAAATGCTCCATTATGTATTGTTGCTAACTGTATATATTTGGACTTAAATGCATAAGTGTACACTGGATTTCCAAAGTTTGAAAAAGAAAACTAAACAGTTGTTTGCGTTAAATCTGCAGTGCACACAGAGTTTGTATCTTTATGGTTTATTGCACTTATTTTAAGTCGCTTTGGGTAAAAGCATGAGCCAAATTTAAATGTCCTTCCTCCACCCCTCCGTTGTGCCCCTCTTGATACACCCACTTGCACACAGAAAGCAGTAATACTTAGCGCAGTGTTAGGAGGAGAGAGTTATGAAACCGTATAAAATTACTTGTTAAATGCCTTACATAAATACGTTTAAAATTCACCTTCATTTTTCTACTTGCATTTAAGATTTGAGCAATATTAAACAAAAATAAAGACAGAGTTCAAGTTAAATCATTTTAAAGTTTATTCTTTCACATATCGACAAAGCATGCCAGAAAAGCACCTAAATACTTGTCATGCACACTAACATTATCATTTTAGCACTGTTAGCAGTTATTTATGTCCAAATCATTTATAATGCTAGAACATCATTTAGTGCGAGTCACATTTACCCTTTAAAGAAAAGTCACATTAATCTTCATTCATTAAGTGCTGGAATGAAACTCAAGCTTAATATATATTTTGCATTTGTTACATGTTATATATACACAAGGATCCATTCAGCCTTCATTCAGTTTTCAATACTTTCTCTCCTTGTTTTACCAGAGAATCTAAGCTGTTGTTCACTGTTCTCTTCGCATTTTGTGCAGCTTCATCTGTCTTTCCTAACGTGCTTTTATTGCCAAATTTTCGTCTGACCGCCTCACTAACCCCAGCTCCAGCTGTTGCCCCGACAGCTCCGCCAATAACACGCCCCAAAAACACACCGAACACCAGACCCAGCAATGCGCCCACTATGACTATCACAGGCACCTGTTTAGCAGTTTTCCCAATTTTCTCCCATACTGAGCTCTCTGCCACCATTTTGACGCCGGCTTTTGCCCCAGAGCCCACCTTCCCCCACACTGGACTCTGTGCCACCTTCTTTGCACCGACACCAATTCGAGCTCCAACTAGCGCCGAGCTTTCAGCCATCAGTTTAGCTCCAGTTTTGGCCCCAGATCCTACTTTTCCCCACATCGGACTCTTTGCCAAACTCTTTGCCCCGGTTCCAATCCCACTCCCCATTTGTTTGGCCCCTGCACCAGCTTTCTCCCACATTGGACTAGCTGCTGCTGCTTTTGCTCCAGATCCCACCCATGCAGAACCGTCCACCATTACCTTGGGAACTCTATCTCCTACAAGCTTGGACACATGTCCAGCACCAGCTCCTACCTTCTCCCACACAGAGCTATCAGCCACCATCTTCTGGACATTTCGTGCTCTGGTGCCGACTGTCCCCCACGCGGGACTAGCTTTCACCTTCTTTGCTCCCTCACCGACCCACACAGAGCTATCTGCAAACAGTTTGGGTAACAGCTTTGCATTAGACCCCATTGTTTCCATAATGGAGTTGAAGAGTGAAGGGGAGATGGTGGAAAGCGTGATAGGAGGAAGGCTCTCAATATTCATTGAGCTCACATTTAACTCTGCCTCATCCCTTGTTTTCTCAATCTCATCCTCTCTCACTTCTTCATCTGCCTCGGCCAAAGGCTGCATGTAGGAATAAAGTGCCCGCCCTTCAGAGTTCAGCTGTCCTTCTGGCTCTAGTTTTCCCCTCCTTCTCTCCTTTGCTAATTCAACCTGTCGCTCCCTCACTCTGTTCTCCGCCTCCTGAAAAGCAGGATGGGAATAGCACTGTCCTCCACTTTCCCTGACTGTCTGCTCCACCTTCTCCAGCAGCTCTGCAACATTTCTGCTGTCCCTCCCACCTCCTCCCGTCTCCATCACGTGAAACCTGTCCCCGCATTTCTCCACAAGCTTCAACAAATCCCCCCGCTGACCAGCGATGTATGCCTCGACGCTGCTATTTCCTGCCTTCCCGCTCTCCTTCAGTTTATCTGCGTAAGTAAAGAGAAGCACAGTGTGTCTCTGGATGGCGTCTGGGCCGAAAACATTCTCGAGGGCCTCGATAGCCTTCAGCTCGGTCTTTGCAGGCTGGTCTAAGGGGACACACAGCAGGAAGGCATGGGGACCGGGACTGGACAAAGCAACACAGGAGGAGATCTGTGCTCGCACCTCATCTGGACTCTGCTCTGAGTTGAACCAGTCTGGGGTGTCCACCAGCGCCACCTGCAGGGGAGAGGAGAGAGTTAGCAATAAGCCCAATTACATGTTTTGAATGAAACAAAATAGAAAGTTTCAAAGGTTAGATTTGGGGGTAATGCCACATGGATGGGATGAGTGATAGGAACATTAACACATTCAAGCAAATCTTCTCAATCTTAATAACTAACCTGTCTTCCTTCAACCAGAGCCTTCTTTTTCTCACACTGCTGAGTGATTGCTGTGAGGCTTTCGGGGCGTGACTCAAACTCCTGCCTCCCCAGTATTTTGTTGCCAGCTGCACTCTTCCCGGCTCCAGATCGCCCGAGCAGCACCAGACGCAGCTCTCGAGAGGATGAGGAGGATGAGGAGGATGAGGAGGATGAGGGCAATGAGGTGGGAGAGGAGGCAAAGGTTGGTGAGGAGGGGGGAGAGGCGAAGACTGATGCAGGAGTAGAGAAGTTCGGGGATTCCTCAGGAGATCTTTCTTCAAAACTGTTAATCCTTTGGTGAACTGAAAACATTCAGATTACATTTGGAGTTAAATATGGTTGGTTAAAATTACAATAATTATTTTAATATCCAACATCATAGGAGTGCAGTTTTAAGTGACATAATGCGACACAGTGAGGTCTTGTCACTCACAAGTAGTGACCACTTTCGGAGTAGATTTAACCTCAGACACTTGTGAGAGTATAGCTCCATCTACAGAGGAAAAACAGTAAATATGAGTCCTTTTCGTGCTCACATCCTTTTTTCTTCCTCTTTTTCTTTAACATGATTTCGATATGTCCTGTAGAAAATCTGTGGGAATAAAAATGTATACATTTACCTGCATTTAGTCTGAAACTGGGCGTCTTCCTCGCCTGTCTGTCATCCTGCGGCTCTGAATATGGCTGGTGCTCTGGTGCTGGAGTTGAATGAAGCCCGTTAGACCTTTTTCTCACAGTCACACTTCTGTCATTCTCATCCCTCTCTTCTCTCCTCCTGCTCTCCAAGGCGATGCTGTGCTCCTCTCCTCGGTCCACACTCCTCCGAGTTTCTGTGTTTGGGCTCTGCGGTGAAGCAACGGTCTCTCTTCTCTCCTCCCTTTGAGCTCTGTAACTTTCCACAAGTTCTTGCTTTCTGTCTTGCACTCGTTTCTCCATCTCGCTCTCCTGGTTTGTTTTCATGTAGTATACCCCATTTTTTGTCACAATTTGTTCCACCTGTTACATAAACAAATTGGCAATACATTTAGAAAATGTCCACAAACTCACAGTTAATACTCACTTTACAGAGTTACATTTTATAATTCTCACAGTTTAATCCATTGTGCAATTAATTCCCATGTCTGTCAAAGTTACGACATAGTCAGCCTTATTATTAGTACTTTCTCGACTACACCTCGGTGTGAAAGTATGAAAGTGTGAAACAGGGCGTTGCTGGGAAAACCATGCAGGCACAGACAGTCCCTTCTCCGTCAACACAAATAAAACAAAGAGCTTTACCACGTGCAGTATGCAACAAACTGAATTTCCCTCTGAAGATTTAAAATAGAAAAAATGTGTTGCACCTCATTTCAAGGGTTTTCTAATACACTCAAACTAGACTTGTGAGGCTAAAAATGGTAAGAAAACTACCATAGCCAGTATAAATACAGAGTATTTGATTCCTATAATATGTGGCTGTTCCTGTATTAGTGCTGGGAAAACAACATGTTTGGAAGTTAACTGAAAGGGTGTGAATCTCTACTCTTGATGTTGTTTTGTTAAATCGTATCTCTGTGACATCTCACCTTCTCCAGCAACTCGCATACCTGCTCCCTGTCCTGTCGCTTACGATTATTGATGACATGGTACCTCCCCCCACAGTCCTCGATTATCTGCCTGAGGCCTGGGTGTTCTTTCTGCAGGTATTCCTGTAAACAAATTAAGATTTGCAATGGGTAGATGAATCCACGTTGTACACAGTGAAGGGTGAGGATCTACTGCAAGGATTTCTAAAGGAGAGGCTGAAGTTCCAGCTGTTCCAAGTATTTAAACAAAAACATGTGTCATCATTTTAAATGTGTTTACAAAAGCTTCCCTGAAAAGTTTAGAGGGATCATTTTGTTCCTCTTTAACAAGACTCGCAACCGCATTAGAAAAATGTACAGGTGCAAACATGTATACGTGTTTTAAAAATACCAAAAGGAATAAGACTTGAAAAGTATATATCAACACACCACAGAGCAGTGGTGAAAGAAGTACTCAGATATCTAACTTAAAAACAAGTAGTAATACCAACATATAAAAATACTCTGAAAGCACAGCATTTAAAATGTTACTTAAAAGTAGAAATGACTTGAAGAATTAAAAGAGGTCCCATTTGAGAAAAATGGATATTATTATCACTGATTATTGTTCATTCGTTACTGTAATGTTGAATTGCTATAAGTAACATTAATACTAAATTAAATAAAGTGAACAACTCAAATACCTGCTCTGTTTTCCCCATCAAGTAGTCCCCACAGGTCAGCAGGACCAGAGTGTGTTCCATCACCTCCGCCCCAAACAACTTTTTCAGCTCTGCAGGCACATGACTCTCCATCTGGGAACAGACATAAACATAAACATAAACATAAACAAGCATGACTTTTACTTTTAAAACTACCAAAAAGATGACATTGATAACTGCATTGCTAATGAGAAAGTGAAAGCACAGAGACAACCAACCTCTGTGAACTGGTGAACCGGCACCAGCAGCAGAAAAGCATGCGGGCCGGATGATAACAGCGACATCGCTCTGGCCGTCTCCTGCCTGACGCTCTCCTCCATCTTTCCGCCGTTCCAGTACCATCTCGGCGCCTCCACCAGAGTCACAGTCCTGCCCTCAGACGTGCCCTGCCGCACCTGGCAGGTCCGCGAGGCACTGGGCAAGATGTGGGACAGCTGACCCAGGATGGTGTCAGCTGAAGACGTCTTTCCACATCCAATGTTTCCCAATAGAACAAGTCTCAGCTCTGGGGAAGAGGACATGTAGCTTCTTCTCAAGTGTTCACTCATGGCTGGAAAAAGAGAGGAGAAGAGGTCAAATGTGCCATATCAATGTAATTCTGTATCAAAGAGTACTGTTAGTATTTGGTACAAAGCTACAATCCTATAGCAAAGGTGTTTTGTGGTAGTGTGTGTTCACAAATGTGGCTTTTATCTTTTTCTAAAGAGGAAACCATATGCAAATAAAACGAAAAAAAAGAACAAGAAAAAACATAATCAGACAGGTTGGGTAGGATGTAGATCATCTGATCTGGCATCCAATGTGGACGGGATGAGTCACTGTTCTAAGTTTCCTTGAAGCATCACATTTCTCTCTTACATATTTACTCATGCTCTCCTGTTGCTCATGAATTATCAGGAACAAGGAAAGTTGATAAAAATTGGGGTTTTTTAATCAAGCTTTCATTTCACTGTTTTTCTTTTCCAAATTGCTTTCCTTTTTAGCTTAGATACACCACACCTTGCCAATCCTGTCAAACTACATTCTACCTGGACCTTTATATGTGGACTGAGAAGCAAATACAAATCATATCAGCTTACACACACGCACACAATAATGAGGATTGCACTGTAAACCATGGACACTTCACTATGACAACACATTAATGCAGTATAATATCAACAGCACTGAACATATTAAGCAGTAAATTCAAACTTGTAATTCAACTTATAGTGAAGGTAAACAGCGTAAAAAGCTGTTTGTCTATTCAAACACTGACAGCCATTTGCATAATCACTAATAATCTATATTTTGCTATTTCAGTTTAAGCTTTTAATATTCATAAAACTAGTAGTCAGTTTATTGAACAGATGTATTATTTAAACAATAACAAACATACTTACTCAATCGTCTGAGGAGATTCAAGCTGTGTTCATGTATCGTCTGCTCTGTGAGCTCCGTTTGTTCAGTATCGTCACTGAATAATGTCTCCCATCCATACAGATTCAGAACATGTCGACATCAATCTGCCTACGCGGGTGAAATGTGCAGTCTCTGGGAGGGACCTGTCTGACCACTCCCAATTTTTAACACATGCACACATGAACACACTCATAAGTATTTTTTTCTTCATGTACAACAGGTTTCTTTGTCTGCAGGCGGCTTAGCATACCAAGTTGGGGCGGAGGATATGTGAATCATTCTACCTTAGTTTTATCTGCCTATGTATCGGCATGTCCTTCAGGTGTTACAGTCGTCAAGGTAAATACCTGCTAAAATATGCCTGTACATATTATGAGATGCTGCTGTTGTCAGGACTGAGGCATGTCACAGGCAAACATGAGAAGTTGACAATGCATTAAAGTCAGAGTAAATCAACAAGTAACTAAGTGTGCTTGTCTAAGGTGTCATTATAGACAGATCTCACCAAAATAGGACTTTGTAGCCTCAAGCTTTAAGCTGTGACTTTTGTATTAAATATATTTTAAGATCAAAGGTGTTGAATTATCCCTGAGATGCATAAGTGGGTCTTTTTGGACCCGGAGAGGTGGTTTCCTTGAAGTATCTTTGTAATTACATTTTTTTATCATTACATATTCCAGCTATTCCTCAAAAAACATGTTTTGGAGATCGTGCCATTCGCATTTTAAATTTAAATTTTAAGAAATTGTAGTTTTTGTATTACTACCCCAAGCTTCCATAAGTGGGTCACAAATGACACGCATGCATTTTCTATGGAATCCTATGGGAACCTTTGATTCTTATCACCTGTTGCTGTCAGGAATACATTCACTGTAGACCACACAGACTACATCACACGTGACACCTGTCAGGAAGATTATTTTACACAGCAAGATCTGATACCTGTCAGTATAATAATAATAATACATTATATTTGTATAGGGGTTTTCAAGGACTCAAAATCGCTTTACAATATAAGGGAAGGTTAGGGTGGGGGGTAGGACTATCAAACTTGATCAACCGGCATGGATTGATGGGGGGGGGGGGGGCTATGAGTAGACAAGAGGAGAAGAGATGAGTTTTGAAAAGGGACTGGAATACTGTGAGGGTCTCATAATAGCGGAGATCTTTGGGACAATATGTTCAAAACGTTTTTTTCAAAATGTAATTTTTTTTTTCTAAAATTGTGAAAAATTAAATATAAAATATTAAATATTTCTAATGTGAACCAAAATATAATACTAAATGTTACTAAAATGGCATAAAAACACATTATTCTAATACGGGACCTTATAGACCCACTTATGGAAGAGTGTAGTGTCCAGTCACTCGTGCATCTACTGTAAGGGTTATTACACGTTTTAGAGACTGATAGACCCAATTATAAAACTGTCTTACAATAACATTTTCATATGCCATTACTTTAACACCACTGTTCAATTAAAAAACAATGACATCAATCTCTAGGCACATACTGCATTTAGTTTGTGATTTGTTATTTTTGGAATGTTGCAGTATGCAAAGTTTTGGTGAACATTTCGCACTTTTATATTTGAGTAGATCATTAACAACATTTAACAGAATGTATAGTCAACCTATGTGGCGCCTGATCAACTGATTTGAATTATGTGTCAAAAGGCTGCTTGTATGAAAAATAAAACATTCAAAATATTATCTTCATACACATCTTTTAATTGAACAAACAAAGTTAGTTTGCATATTCATAATGAAAAGAACAATTGTTTAACACTGGAAACAAATAGTCTTTATAACAAAATACATTTTAGGCTTAGCCCATTGAGTGTAATAGCATATTAGAACATGCTACCATAGTTTGTTCTTCATTGTCCCTCACAACCCGGGCATCAAATAGGCAATGTTTTCCAGAGTAGAAGCCTTAGAAAAAATAATGAAAACCAATGTCTCATTTTCACTCATGTATATAAATATAGTGTACAGTATGTGGTGTGTGTGCACTGTTAAGGGGCTGCATCTCTCACCAGTGTGTGTTGGGTGCAGCTCCTCAGCTCCGGTATCTGTGCGCTGAGGCAAATCAGAGGAGCCAGGGCACACAGCAGAGAGTCCAAGAGCAGAGACAAGCTACTCGACATGCTCACCAATTTCTACAGAGAGATAAAGAAAAACAATTATGGTCCTTTGATGCAGCTTTGTGAAACCTACCCTTTGTGATTTTGTAGTCCGTTTATGTGTGAACAAATTAATGACACACACACTAGAGAATCATGTTTGTTACAAAAATAAAATTCTAAGATTGCATTCTCTCTTCTCAACTTTATTTATATAATATTTATTTTTAGAAACCACAATAACAGAAACAAAGATATTCAGAGACTGCTCAAACTATAAATATATGTAATTTCATTTTGGCCTGCAGCTTACGTTTTTCTGTTGTATGTAGATGAAATGTTGTATAAATGAACAACAAGAATGCATGTGCAACACAAACTATTTTGTTATAATGTACTCAAGTTAAAAAGGACCTTGTGGGACTCACAACCCATCAGTATTATTTTAATATTTTGGTACATGTTTCTGCTCCAGCAAACATATGGTCACACATGTTTGTAACAACAACATAACCAAGTGAAAGTGAGTTGTATCCACTAATCTTTGCTGCTTGTAGAACATGCAACACAGTAGGTGCATGAGGCAGCACTTCAATAATGTTAAATCACTCTATAAAAGCATCCCAGACCAGGATTTAATAGAAAAATATGTTTTTTCTAAACGGAATCTACTCACATTTGTCTCCTGAAGATGGAGTCCAATCAGGGACAAGGACTCTCCCAAAAGGTGTAGGTGAGCTGCAGCGCTGACAGGATCCTGGTCCGAGCAGCCAGGGCTCCTGGAAGTGGATCTGAGAGAGTCCCAGGCTGAACTGGTGGGACTGCACATGGAACTGCTGGGACTACAGGTGTCACTAACGGGGCTGGAAACCATGGGATTAACAACGGAGCTCACTTTCGGAGTGATGGCTGTCACTGGACTGAGAGCAGATATGACGGGGTGAGGCCTGTGGGTTACTGGAGCGATTGTCCTGCTTACAGGACAGAGCGCCCTGTGGTGCTGGTTATCTGGGTACACCCAGTACTCCAACAGGGAGATGGGACTTGCCTGGGAGAAACAGAAACTTAGAAATAAACATAAAGGATAATGACATGATCAACACTGCCCTCTGCTGTGCAGCATGAATGCAACAACTTGGATATTCTGGAATAGAAACAAATTGTGAAATGTATTTAATGTCATGTGTTCTCTCACCTCTTCTCCTCTTTTTTCCCAGCAGTCTCCTGACATACAGACTGGATAAGCAGGGAGGAAGCCTGAGGGATCTGCTTCAAGAAGTTCAGGCTCAACTCTACTATTACCTGCAATATGTCAAGTATTTATGCAATAAGATTTTACCATGATCATCTGATAGGAAAAAGTGTTTTAAGTCTAAATCTGCTCACCATTTACCACTTAAACATCCTATATCATAGAGTTAACACAGAAATACTCTCTTTTGAAATCAACACAGTTGACACAAGGGCAATGCACAAAGCACCTTACCAGAGTGTTTGCATATCTTGTTTATCAAGCCTCCTGGTTCCTGTAGAAGTTGAATAATTAAGCTATCACACAAGAAGAATGAATAAATAGGCATAACATACAGAAATACAAAAGGGATAACTTTGTAATCATTCATATATTTAATTAATTTTGTGCATTATGAAAGATAACCGTTTGAAAGTGTGTACAAAAAAGCATTAAAACAAGCAGCCACAAAGAGAGAACAGTTCAGAGTTAAAAATGAAGGACAAATCTTGGACATTGCATTCAAACAAAGCAAGAACTATAGGCTATTGATGCAAACGCATGAGACTGTTTCAGAATATATTACAGGCACTATTTGTCACATCCCTAAATCATAACATAACATACATTTTATTAAACTTTCTTCTAACTACCAACCAACCCCCAGAGTTTACCTCGTGAAGCTTCTTGTTGCTTGATTCCTCAAAATCCAAATATGGGTCCTCCATTTCCTCCACATCAATCTTCAAGTCTTTGTAGGATCTTTTATCCGCTCTCTGGCTGCCTCCACTCATTGGGCTTGCCTCTCCATCCATCTGCACAGACATGAGAGGGAACAGCAGTGTACAAGAGCAGTAATATTAAAGTTTAGTTGGGTCTCCAGTTGTGATTGAAAGAAGAAATAAGTGTTACATGAAAAATAATTAACTCTGTAAAATAAGTGTTTTTTTGCTAAAAGAAGGACACTGCACTTGGCAAGTGAATGAATCATTAACATTAAGCTATATTCATGTGACTTGATAAGTGTATGGCAGTGGTCTAAAGTAACTAAGTAAATGTACTCAAGTAATGTTATTAAGTACAATTTCGAGATACTCGTATACTTGAGAGTATATGAATATTTTTGCTACTTTGTTCTTCTACCCACTACAATTCAGAGGTAAATAGTGTACTTTTACGCTACCATTATTTTTTACCTTAAGTTTCTTTGCAGATGTGGATTAATGATATGAACATTTGTTTTAAAAAAAACAAGACTTCACTTACACCTTGAATAAATCCACAAGCTACCCTATACAAAGTCATTAAAACTACCTGCACATTTCCTAGCTGTGATAAAAGCATTATTGCATCAATAATTATAATCCAAACATATAATTATATTTAATTATAAAATTGACCAATCAGCATAATAACTACTTTTACCGTTGGTACTTTAATTATATTTTAATGTTAAAGAGTTTGTTCTTTTACTCAAGTATGATTTTGAATGCAGGACTGTTGCTCGTGACAGAGAATTCCTACACTCTGGTTTTTCTACTTTTCAAGTACAAGTACAAGATATGAGTACTTCTTCCACCTCTGATCTATAGTCATGCCATGAGCAAAGTAGAGGAGAATGGCTGCTACTGATTTGTGGTACCACGGAGTTGCTAGTGTAGAAAACAAGCAACAATAACTGTTGAAGTCACGGGTCTGCTCCGACGCAAATATCACTATTTCCAACATGTTGAGTAAGTATTTAAACAAATAAAAACACACGGATAAATTGTGTTTAACGCCTTGTTTACAATCTGTTGTCGACGTTTCCAGGTTTAAGTTAATGACAGCTAAAAGCTAAGGTTATTTCGGGAGACTGCTGGTGTAAGATACGGTTGGTTGTCTAAAACGAGCTAACCAGTAACTAACCATTTAAAGCAAAACCTTGAATTTGGGTTATCTTTTTCCGCCGATAGTCCCGGACCGGTGTGACCAATTGACTCAACTCCAAGGAGGTCAAAGCTCCGAACACAAGCAGGAATAAATCTGATGACTCACGTTTAGTACACGTCACCCGCTCTTCTGCTGATTCATGACTCGGCAGAGAAGAAGTAAATAGATTACCAATTAGTATTGCTGCAGCTGGCTGAGAGCAGAAACACTTTCATCTACAGTTCTGCGACATTAACATTATCCACTTGAAATAGTAGGTTATGCTCAAGAATAACGATCCACTATTTTAAAGTAATACTTACTAAGATCTTTCCAAATAAAACGTTTCTTATGTGAGTAGACTTATAGGCATACTTAGTAGCCTACATAGTGTCCCCACTGTGAACTTTTAGTTTACAACAATTTGTTGTGGTTTAAGTCTTATTTCAGATAAAGGGAAATCTTATTGCTAAAGAATGCAATGGTAATTAGTAACATTAACTCAAAGACACCATATTAGGTCTAAGTATTATAAGGGCTTGCAATGTAATCCCCATGGACTCAGCACTAAACCATATCCAGGACTACAAAGAAGACAACATTACCAATAACTGAAGTGATGAATGGGAGCAAATCCCTGCAGCCAGATTCAAAATCCTGTGAAAATCCTTCCCAATAAATCTGCTTACAGCATACTAGACTTCTGTTCATATTGTTCATAGGCCTATGTACAATTATATGTGTAGGGTCCTATATAGTGTTAATTCTTTCAGTAGAATTGGATTGCTCGTATTTTTTATATTGCATAGGCCTACAACATGTTGTACTTTGGCTTATTGTTTAATGGCAATAACATAGGCTACATATGCATAACGATATTATAAATTCAACTTGTTGCCATTTTTCTTCACCAATCAACAGTGGTGCTTCACCAGATAAAGATCTAGGGACTCAAACTTTGCCAGAATCAATTTAATTGTGCACGACAGGGCCGCCCCTGGCCAACTTGTGGCCCCACGCAGTTACATGATGAGGCTCCCTCCGCGAGGTGAGGCCCCCCTCCTCGAGGTGAGGCCCCCCTCCACGAGGTGAGGCCCCACGCAGTCTGCGTGATCTGCGTGTAAGGCGTGACGACGACAGTTGGGGTTAGCTCCCTCTTATCGTGTGACTGCACGATACGTATATTTTGCAATACATTGAAATTGGCAGGCAGTTTTTGGAAAAAGTGTGAACTAAATAACAGAACGCAGCATTTTCCCCCGTAACATGTTTACAAATTGAATAGGCCTATATACGTGCAGCAGCCTCCACTGTTTGAAAGTACACTGCTACTTTCTCACTATTGCCTATTGTTCTGCCTATATTTTTACTTTTCATATGAACCTCGATAGGCTTATCAGTGATCTACTAAAGTGGTTAAACTTCTTCCTTTTTCCGATGAACTGAAAGCCGTTGGTGTGTGTTCTGGATACAATCATGTGATTGTTTTTTTGTCTCTATTTATTAGTCACTGTTTCAACACTTCCTCGGCCTGGCTTTAGAATCTCACACACAGTCATGTTTAGAGTCGGCTCCTCCTCCAGTCTGTACCAACGTTAGAATGTCAAAGCTGCACTGTCATGTTTAGCTCTCAGCCCTCCCTCCCTCTGGTTTTCCAGGGCATTGCTAAAACTTCCTACTCAGGCTCAAGTCCCTCCCTCAAAACTTTCCCCCTTTGCCATCAAAGTTGCTGCATCATGTTAACTCTCAGTCCCTCCTACTGTTTTTTGCTGAAGTTGCCAGATCATGTTTAGCTGATGTTTTGAGATTCAAAGTTCCTGTTTTCATTTTGCTGCCGGAGGGAGGAGTCAGAGGAGGATTGTATAAAAGGGAGAGAAGACTAAAGGCACACAGAGCACGAACTGTACTGCAGGCTTCACATAGAGAGCAAACAGAGAACCACTGTGGACACATCCAGACCTACAGAACTGAATCAGAACTGGTGAGTAAAGGACATTGCATACAATGCTATTTTAGCCATACTTTGAATGTAATAAGCTTATGCAGATGTTTTATACCTCTTAAACCCATATATATCGTTGGTGACATGTCAAAAGAAGACCTGCAAAAGCACTTTTTTGACATCTGAACTTTTTTCAGAGACAAAATGGAGCAAGAGAAGAAATCTCAGACAACAGCAGAGCAGATGACTGACAGGTGAGGATGAGCTGCTCTGATTTATTGTATCTCTAAATATATTCTATATGCATATTTCAATACCACACATTGAAATATTCATAATCATTATTACCGATGTAAAACTGTCAACATTTCTAATAAATAAATTAAGAAATTGCACTAAGATTGGATAATGTTACCTGCATTAGTGCTGCAGGGTTTACAAGTATGATTCTAGATTAGTATGTGCTGACTATGCTGTAAAGTGTTATCAGCTACAGAAGAGAACATGTATTAGATAAACGTCTATGGGTGCACTCATTTTTCACTCAGTTTATAGCCGGAATGAAATAGTCTGTACTTTGGAGCCCCATTAATGTATGTAGTCTTTACACTTCTGTCTGCCTTCCTCTCTTACCCATATTCTGTTTGCAGGGATCTGTCAGAACAAATAAAAAAGGTGACCATGGAAATCCACACCAGGGCAGAAAAAACTGAACTGATGATGAGCTTCATGAGGGGACAAGTCACCCTAGCACAGTACAAGGTAACACCATTTAAAACTATTTGTATAAGATGATTTCACTTTTTATTCATACCTTATTGTATGGTAGGCTTCTTGCTACTTTTTGTCTTGAAACCATATTCTCTTGTTCAGCTCCTCCTGTGCTCGCTGTACGAGGTGTACCAGACCTTGGAGGAAGAGATGGAGAGGAACTCCAACCACCCTGGTGTCGCACCCATTTACTTCCCCACTGAACTGGCCAGACTGGACGCCATCGCAAAAGACCTGGAGTACTTCTACGGCCGGGACTGGAGAGAGAAGATCGTTGTCCCTGCAGCCACTAAAAGATACTGCCACAGACTCAGACAAGTATGTTCCATTGTATCAAATATATGTATGTAAATACCAAACACAAACCATACATCTTTTTACTCCTTGATACTGAAAAAACAACTCTCATCCTTGTTTTTTTTCAGATTGGTAAAGAAAACCCTGTATTTCTTGTGGCCCATGCTTACACTCGGTACCTAGGTGACCTGTCTGGAGGGCAGGTCCTGGGTCGAATCGCCCAGAAGTCCATGGGGCTGAAGAGCAGCGAGGGCCTGTCCTTTTTCGCCTTCCCTGGCGTGTCCAACCCCACCCTGTTCAAACAACTGTATCGCAGCCGGATGAACAGCGTGGAGCTGACGGAGGAGGAGAGGAACGGCATGCTGGAGGAGGCTGTCAGGGCGTTCGAGTTAAACATTCAGGTAGGGAGAACTTACAGGACTAACCTTTGACCCTGCAGTTGTTAAGTAAGCCATAAGCAGCTGATTGACCTTCTTGTTTTTGTTTTACAGGTTTTTGATGATTTGCAGAAGATGCTGCTGACTGTCCCTGAACAGAAGCTGCAGACTTGTTCAACACAATCAGTGGACACACTCCGGATTCCCATCGGCAAAACGGCCCCACTGTTCAGGATGGTAATGGGGCTGTTTGTGGCTCTGGCCACAGTCAGTATAGGACTTTATGCTTTTTAGAGAAGATGCATAAAAAGAAATACTTTGTTTGTCGGTTGCTGTTTCTTTTACTGTAAGGCGATGAAAAGATTGTAAGATTTAAAACTCTTGTAAATGAAAAGAATAATGTAAATATTTTGTAATTTCACTGTGAACCAGGTTTAAGATGTTATGGGTAATGATGTTTTGATTCTATTTTCCGTCCAAGACTTTAATCCAGTGTTAACTAAATGTGCAATACGTGTGCTTTCAACACAGTAAATATCGAACCTTTTTAATAAAACCTTTTGACAAAGTATATTCCCTCGGTCTTATTGAACAGTGTATAAACAGTCAACTATAACTCCTATCTGGATTTACCACAAAAAAGAAGATGACACATGATTGTTTTGTACAATTTGGTTTCCACTTTTATTGTGGTTTCATGACTTTTTCTAAAAATCTTCTCACCAGGGCAAACATTATAAATTAAAACACAGACTGATTGTTAACAGCAGACAGAGCCAATTTCTGACTTTATTTCTGGCCTAATTCATTGTGAAACAAATCAGTGCAGTGCTGGTATGTGTTTTCCCCTGGGGGATAACTTTAAGAAAAGCAAAACTCATGTCAGAAATGATTGTACTTCACAGGAATTGGCTAACCTCAACCTTAAAAAGGCACAGCAGCCTGAGTAACTCAGAAATGTCCTCTTATTGTCACTTGAGTGTCTAAATATTTAAAAGCTGAAAAAATGCTTTACATTAACTGTGTGTGCTGTAAATGACGCATTCAGTATCAGATACAGTACATGTCTAATACCAAAAGACAAGAGCATTTTTTTTTTTAGACCACACCAGGGAGCTCTTATAATGCATCACTTGCTAGAAGAAGGTAATTAAAAACAGCTCTAAATTAAAAACAAAAGGATGGGAACTATTACAAGGTCTATAACTGAGGTTAAGGTTGATAAGGTTAATTCACAATATGACCTCCTCTACCCACAATCTCCTAAAGAACACACATTAAAACACACAACAATCATCTATGACATCTACACGCTACAGAGAGCCAGATGAAGAGAATCCCAATGTGCTCTAAGAGGGATTGCACAGCATTTCTTTCTTTGTAAATGTCATGACACAATGTAAAGGACACACTCAAGGCTTATTTCTTAAACAAAACGCAGCACGAACTCGAGGAAGCAAAGGGAAGGATCCATATTGTGGGAAGGCAATAACATATGCTCATTTATAAAAGCAGCTTCAAAGGAAACCCTACAGTACCAACAACCAGACTCTAGTTAAATAGATTCAATCTTCAAACAACTTCAATCCAAAACGACAACATCCTATATCTTGGCGCTGTAGACTAATGGTCTTGGGACCTCTTAGCATAACTTTGTTCAGAAAAGTTAATTTTTCTGTGTTTTGATGATTGCATATCAGAATAAAAGGCCTGTGTTTTTGTGACATTAAAGGCCACATGTTGCTGAAAACGCAGTTCCTTCCCTTGATCAAAGAGAGATTTCCTGCATTTTTCTCTATTGATAAGACATATTGCACATTACATCTAGAAAGGGGGAAGTCAATTGGTGACATGCACTCCATAAGAATAGAAATCCCAAATTAAAATAGACTGTCATACAAAAGTGAAATTACTTAACAGTAATATTATGCTACGTGTACAGCTTTACATATTCTCCATCTAGCTTGATTTGGCACATTGTCCAACTGTAAAAGGCAAACATTTTCCAAATAGGTGCATATCAGACTTAAGCAATGTACTGTATGGCACAGTTTTTCTACAGCTGTGTGCATCTAAAACACCCTTCAAACATCTGCATAATGTCACATCACTGAGGCTACCAGTTTGAACAGCTAGGACAGTGTCGGCTATAAAGGTGCAGTTACTTTCAGGCAGGAGCGGCCAGCATGGAGCGGCTCAGATGGTTTCGTACGAGGACAGCAGGGCTGCGTCGACCGGCTCCATGCAGGAGGGGCAGGTGAAGGAGCGCATCAGCCAGGGGTCGATGCAATCCACGTGGTAGATGTGAAGGCAGGGCAAGAACCGGATGGGATCGCCATACTCGAAATCCATCATGCAGATCACACACCTGGTGGAGAGAGAAACAGGAAGTTCCTAGTCTTTAAGTATTAAGATACATTTTGAACTATTAGTTTAAATCAATGACTTTAACAAGTTATCAGACAAATGATGTAGACCCATGTAAACTTCAAGACGCCTTGCTGATATTTAATATATCCTCATTAATCAAAATGTTAATTTTAACCAATGCGAGTACAATTTGTGTCAAACAATACAAATACCAACAACCCCTACAAAATGAAAATCAAGCTAAGGTTTGCTGAAGTGAGCAGATGATGCAATTGGTATTTTGGGGTACATTGTTTATTTTTTTCCATTTTTTAGAAGGCCTCATATTGCAGGCTCTTGTGTAGAAGTGTAGATTATCGTCACAGTGGTGATGTAGGGCTGTGCACCTGTCCACGTTCTGATCTACATTGTCAATGTAAGTCCACTGCTGTACAATATGTTGAATAAAGTATCATTATGTTGACTGCAATCTTGTTTTGTACTCAATGAACATATATATACTTTTATACTAGCTGAACATGACAGGATCATGTTCTGACCAAAAAAATTATACCAAATACACTCGGTCATTGTGTTTGACCGAAACAAAGACAACAAAGAGAGAAGGTTACAAAAACATAATAATGACATTTTAGACTCACTCTTTAACTTTCTTGTCAGTAGGATCGGAGCCCGGGTTGAAGATGCCTTTAGGCAGGTGATGGATGAGGCCGATGCGCTGGGCGATGCGGACCTGCTCCTCCTCTGTCAGCTGGTAGGCAGAGCGACTCTCCCCTGGGTTGGGATGGTACACTGGCACATGCTGGGTGCGCTCCTAGAGAAAAAAAGGAAGAGCAGACAATACAAGTCATTTATGAAGATGCCATTGGATAACAACAACATGTTTCTGGCACCATCGTGCCATGATCATGGCGGTCAGCAGGGAGACATCATGAATGGTGATGGTCATGTGCTTCTGTCAACACCATAAGAATGACCATCTTGTCGTGTGTGTATATATATATATATATATATATATATATATATATATATATATATAAATAAATGGGTGTTCATGTGTGTATGTATGTATATATACATATATGTATATATTTATATTATTTGGATGGTGAGAAACGGCCTCCCTGCTTGTATCACACACAGAGAAATCGAAAAGAAAGTTTACTAAATATTAGTAAAGTTGTATGTATAACATTGCATTTAATAAAATACTCAAGTGATAAATTCCCCTGAGTTAAGTACTTGGGTAAATGTACATAGTTATCTTCAACCACAGGCTGAGAGCAATAAAACAGAGTGATTGGTAGACTTTATTTAATGGAGGTGCCATGCTCCTGGTCCCCGGGGTGCAGTGGCGCTGAGCCCCGGCTCCTCACCTGGTAGGGCGGAGGAGGCTCCCCGGGCAGACTGCCCCCCTCAGACTCGTTCAGCAGCGACAGGTCATCCGCACCTTGTGAAAACAGGCAGTTACCCATTAAAGTGAACTGACCACCATGAGAGACTTCACTCTGAGTGGCGGGCACTGAGCAGGAGTGAACTAGGTAATGTCTGGACGAGTTGTCGGTAGCTTAGCTCGCTGTTAGCTGATAGTTTGTAGTCATTGCATGAGGAGTTTGACGGAAACACGACGGGAGACGCGACGTGGCTCTCGAGACAGAAGGAACGCCTTTTTTGTTGTTACATAGAGTATGGATGAACGATTAGTGACATATATTTTAACCGTCACACCGAGGTGTTTAAAGTGAGTCTGGTTATGTTTTGCCTTCTTGTGTTGGATGTAAACACAAACCGGAAATACCGTGATCAGGAATTTTGCACAACACTACATTTCCGCCTCAGACTTTCAAAATAAGTGCTTTAAACTTTTAGCATTTTTAAGCGTTATCATTTGGCAGTGGCGGAAAAAGTATCCAGAATCTTTACTTGAGTACTGTAAAAGTAGTAATAATATACTCTGAAATTACTCAATTTCACGGTACTGCATCGAGAAGAGGTACTGCATGTTAAAGTATTTGAGGGAAAATGTACTTAATAAAGTATTTAGAGTAAAAGTACATTTACTCTAAATGAACACTTTCTAAACCAAAAGCAACAAATGTTCACATTTAAGAAGCTGGCATTCTGAACTTAATTCCAATTTATTTTCTGTGAACCCACTCCTGGTTTTAGTTACTTAAATATAATATTGGATGGTTTTAATCTATACCATATCATCATATTTAGAACGTTTTTCTTAGATGTGTGTGTGTGTGTGTGTGTGTGTGTGTGTGTGTGTGTGTGTGTGTGTGTGTGTGTGTGTGTGTGTGTGTGTGTGTGTGTGTGTGTGTGTGTGTGTGTGTGTGTGTGTGTGTGTGTGTGTGTGTGTGTGTGTGTGTGTGTGTGTGTGTGTGTGTGTGTGTGTGTGTGTGTGTGTGTGTGTGTGTGTGTGTGTGCTTTTAGAGAGTTTGTACAAAATACTATACAACAATATTAAAGTTATTATAGGAAACCATATAAAGGCCAACTCATAACATTCAGAGGTTAGCTAATTGAGCAATGATCATTTTTGTATGTTTAAGGCTACTGTTGTATCACCTTGTACAATGTGTTCTGGTCATTCTGGCAACACTTTGTTTTGATACGGTCATGCCAATAAAGCTTATTTGAATTGAAATATATTGAATTAAGCAGGGCAATGCTGATTTACTGTTTATTGTGTGCTTTAATGACATGTCTCTACTCTGTTTAACTGAGCTTTGTGACTTTACAAAAACATTTTTCAAACACAGGCTCAGGCTGACTCCTGTAAAAACAAATAGGCACTTTGAATTATTATTACATTACATTAGGATTACATATCATTTAGCTGACGCTTTTATCCAAAGCGACTTACAATAAGTGCAAACACCATACAAATCAAACTCCGAATTATCTCTATGATTGTTGAAACACAGCTGTGTGTTAATATTCCCCCAAAACTGTTCGCAACCCAGTTAATATTGACCTGTATAATACCATTTTTGCCAATATTTTAGGGTATTTTATTTTTTCCATCTACAAATACACATGGCATTCCGATTTTTATTATTTGTTTTTACTCTGAAGTTGTACAGGATGTTAGCTTTCTCAGACGGGATGTGAAGTAAGTTAGGAGCTAACTTGAAGCACATGAAGACTGTGAAGGCACGGCACGCCACTGTTATTTTGTTTTGTTAACATTTGTTAATGGAGAGAAACTTTTGTTCTGACCTCTGTGTGTTTCGCCTTGCTCAACTTCCGTCCAGTGCTGATTCTGATACTTTAAGGACTGATAAATGGTACGAGAAACAGGCAACGCATGACATCGTAATAATTATACACTGTCCTAGTAGTAACATATATTTTGTTCTTATACATAGCCTTGTAGCCCTAGCGAAATATTTAACATTTGGGATAGTTTACCTTACCTGCTAATTTCTGCGGTGCTGCATGGGTGTGGGTTTTTTACGATAAAATGCCTATAGGACTAGGAGTCGCCATATTTACTGTATTACAAACATCTTCAAATCATAGCTACATCCACCACCAGTAATCCTTTAATCTGAGTGTTTAAAAACTCAAATTCTATGACATTTCCCGTTCATTTTGAACTCCCCACATTATGATCTGATGCCAGCTAAGTAACGTAATGTAAATCTGAATTCCTTTCACTCAAACTCACCCACACGGAAAGTGTATGTTGTTAATAGAGCACAGCAGTCTTGTTATGGTTATCGTCTTGGCTCACACACATGCAAAGAGAAAGAGGTTAAAGCAAGTGTTTATTGACAAAGTCAGATCCTGCAGGTAAATGCTGTTGTGCTCAGTTTATTTATTTGTGTTTGTTTTTTGTGCCTAATAACGAAGCGTGTTTATTCATTAGCTCTGTCCAGAGGCTAATAGTAGCCTACCAGTTTAGTCTTGTATACAGTTGTGGAGTTGGCTTATCCTAATGTCAGTCATTTACAACACCATTATACAGCTATAAAACCTCTGTTGTGCAATATGACTTATACGCTTTACGATTATTATCATTACTGGCTGCTGTCTCTTAGTAAGACTATTCAATTTATTTAACAACATCTGTAAATATCAGCTGCAATATATTATTTAATTTCACTACAGTTATCTGGATGCTATCACACTACTTTCCACATGCTATTTGTTTGTTTTTAAATACTTGCACAGGTACTTCTTGTTGTCCATCTGGATGTGTACTTTTGTAAATGGTAATCTGTGTAATCTTTAATATTTTGTGCAAGCCTCTTATCGAATATTTAGCTATTTTTGCTGTAAACATGTAAATGTCGCCTTTGTGCAACTAATAAAGTTATTCTAATTCTAATTCTGATTTAGTCAACAGCTCCACCACCACCACCACTCCCTCCTCCACCCTCTGTGAATCAGGGTATTTATTGCCGTCCTACACCGTGCCCTCAGTATGCTGCAATACCATTTGTCGACCTTCCAGTCCAAGAGACAAGTCCTTCACCAGAATCTTTACATCATGCAGTGGTAAGTGTGTCCTCAAAAATCTGGAGTTATGATGGTGCGAGACCCCTACTTTTTTTTAACCGTGTTAAATATTTCAACTTCCAGGGTGAACCAGCTCCACCACTGCTGATAGATCAAAATGGACCCCAGTCTCCTCCAAAGGATGGACAAGAGGACAATCCCTCTGATAATGAAGAGTCCCACCCAGTGCAGGAAACTGAGCCTACATCATAGGTAGGTAGGTCATTTTTAGTTACATACTAATTTCTCTTTTCCAAAACACTTACTTTCTTTTCTTTTAGTCCTAAACATGGAGGAGAACGCTGATCGGCCATTCAGAAGGTCCAGGCTTGAGACCAACTGTCCTACAGCTCTAAAAACTAAAACCTGCATTTACGGGTTCCTAAAAATGCACCGAAACACTGATAAATGGTACTGTTGCACTGAGCACTTTGCTTCATTTTGGGGCAAAAGATGTTCAAATATGTTAATTCAGCCTTCATTTATTTTCATCTAAGTTATTTGCAGCTAAATTGATCATGTAGCTCTTTACTTTTTCATGCACCTCTTTGGCAAATACTTAATAGTGCTACGTAAAACTCTTATTCTTAAAAAAATACATAATGATAATTTTTACAGACTGTTACAAACTATAATGTTTAATTATATGGACATGGGCATTTATGAATGAGGATTTCTTTTTGGTGGAATTGTAGAATGAATAATCTTTGTAGCTTGACCTTGAGCTTTAAGTCACAACATGTTGATCTCTGCAGCTTCATTTTTAGCACTTTTTTGTCTATCTCCTCTGAACTTGTTTTATGGAAGCATGTGCAACAGGGTACTAAATATTGACAATACTTAATTCACAGTCATTAAGCTTAGGGTACTTGGATCAAATGTACAGGTACAATTGTTGTGCTTTTATTTTTATTTTTTAATGTTTATTTAAATGAAAATTTCAAAACAAATTGTATTGTCACTTTTCAGATTGTTTTAATAAACTTAACTGAAGCCTGCTTTAAACATTCAGTTTCTTCTATGTAATAGCTCATATTTATACTGCACTAGGTACATGAAGACAGGTTTACTGACATTTATTCTTAGATTTTTGTATGTAAACTACATTGTGATTATTGTGACATACATAATAATATTAATATGATATGCATCTGCAGAGCTGATTCCTTAGTTCGTCAATAGTCTACAGAAAGAAGGACAAGGCACAACAAGATGATACAGTCAAGAACATCCTTTTTATTCAATCAGGTGCTGCTCTTCTCAAACTGTGTTTTTCTTCTTATGGAAAAGAAACTGTAATTAACACATGCATTTCACCTAGAGCTCTGGGGGTGTTCTCACAAAGAAGTGGTGCTGCGCTGAGAGCTTAGACAGAGGCGTAGAAGAGCTGGGAGTCAGGGGGGCTAAGGGTGCTGCTTTATACACCGATAACCATACACGCTTAAAAAGATAAAGAACAAAAAATAAACAACAGAACAAAGACACGGAGCAGTCCAGCATGAGGTGGTCAGAGGAGAAAAATGGAGGGACTTCCCTGAATCCTCAAAATAAATCTGAGAGATCAGGTTCATGCTGGCCTTTTATCTTTATGGTTGGTGTGTTGTAAATGGTTAATACTGCTGAGGGTTTCTCTGTGTGAGACCCACCGTGAACAATAATACTTCACTTTAAAAGATTGGTTTAAGTGGAAATGTCCTGGAAATGCAAACCCCCCTCTTTCAGCCCCGTGCAGGACAAGTCCGCTCATAAGGTGCTTGTAGCTTTCATTTACAGTCCAAAGGCATTCTCTAAGAGAGCCTAAACGACAGCATACCCTGATAGCAAAGATTCAAAGAAATCCAAATGAAAATTAAACAAAAAAAGGGAGGGGGGGATAAAACAAAGGTGAAAATAAATAGCTAAAACAAAAGAGCAAACTCTTTTCCTAGTCAAAGCAGCCCCTTTCCAACATCCCAAAGCAGTTCATCCAGCCCTCCATACCCCGTTAATCTCCGTAAATCACCCTCAACCCAAACCCCTGAACCCGTCTTCCTTTCCTAACCCACCCAAGGACACCCCCAAAAGCCCGTCAGCGTAATTTGTTCACTTACATTAGCTGTTGAATGGAGAAGCTGAAGAAGATGGGTATGGTAATACAATGTGAAGCATACAGACAAGAATAACATGTGAGCTAACTGCATTCTGCTCAGACAAAAGTTTTTCGGCAATATTTTTTTTTCACCCTCCCATCAGCGGAGAGGATAGGAGAGAGAGAGAGAGAGAGACGGAGAGTGACGGACACACAGTTACAGACTACTCCAGTGTCTAAGAGAAAACAGACAGTGGAGACAGAGGGGAAGAAAAAAGCAAGAGCTGAACGAGAACAAGTTTTTTTGCCTTTTCAAAAAATGTTTTTTTTTGTCATCATTTATCAATAAAAAGTAAAGAACTAATTCACACCAGTTTCCTTTTGTACTATATATATATATATGTATATATATACGGCTTTGATAAGGAAGAGAGGATATAGGGGAAGTACAATGGAGGGGATTCATTTCGAAGGCAGGAGGAAAAAAGTAGTCCCTGAGCGCTTAGCAACCTTTTACCTCCTCGCTGCACTCAGGGGCAACCTGCTACCTCGAGCCGCTTCGGGGAAAAAAAGAGGGGCGATCTGGATTACAAAATGGAGTCTGTGAACAAAAGGCACTTTTAAGGGACAACCTTTAACTGCTGGGAAACTATACACTACAGCACAAGCACTATAAGAGTCATTTACAGAGGAGGGGGTGGAACAGGGGAGAGGCTCACCTGCTGCCTGCTTCAAAAATCATTTAGACTTCAGGTTTTTTCCTGATTTTACAATAATGTTGATGCCCCTTTTCCGTTATCTGCGCACAATACAAAAGGTCTATCTTAATACTATTTCCATTGCAAGTGGGTCTTAACACAACCTGCTGATTTGTATTCAGCTCTAGCTTCAGGAACATATCAATATGATCATAGGGATACAATATTTCTGGATGTGAAGCATCTCCCGCATTACAGGGGTAACAGGGTTTCTGCTGGTGAGTTTCAGGCAGGGCACAGGTAAATCATTTGAAGTGTCTGAACACAATAGGTTTGTTTTTGTTTTTCTAAAGGTTGAACCAAAATGCCTTTTGTGTCACAACCTTAAGGAAAAGGAGCCTCTCCCCCCACTCAATACAAATAGAAGAAGAATAAAAATAGAGAGGAATAATGCTGTTTCCTAAATGGTCTGGTATTTTTGTTCATTACCATTCATTTACAATAATTCTGAATGTACTTTATACTGTTAAAGCACCAGTTTTTCATCTGATAGAGAATAATCTTTTCTCAAGTTATGTAGATTTTTTTCCTTCAGCCCTCCCACATTTGTATAAACAACTGATTACACATAAAACATTAAAAAAGAGACAAAGGAAATAAAAACAAATACCCCCAACTTACAAAGACTAGGATTTTTCATGGCCCTCTAGTTTAGAGTCCCGGAGCATATGGACTTGAAACAAATACTTTTTTTTTCACTTTTCTCTTAGCTTTCTTAAAAATCTCTAACAGACAAACACAATGATCTACCCAATGCATTGCACGTGGCTCAATCGACACATATTTTTCAATAATAATACTTTCCATCAAAAAACACTTTTTTTTTCTTCTTCAAACCTACTGTCGATTTTTGACATGTTTATCTAGGTATTATAATGCTGCTCTGCAGATGGCGTGTGTCATTCGATTCGTACTGGTAACAGTAAGGTGATGTTACTGAAACAGGTTGTGGGATGGGGGGGGGGGGGGGGGGGCTGGGTGAGAGTCAGAAAATAACTAGACTGCCAATCAGCTCATGTAGTAAAAGGTAAAAAGGAGCATATATCATAAATATATATGTATAAGATCTCTCTCTGTGTCTTTACAAAAAAAGTTTGCAGTCTTCTATAAAGATCTGTCGTAGGCCAATGGTTCCACATGCACCAACGCTACCATTCCCTGTAGCTTTAGCTTATATGTGGGAAGAGAACCTGAAGTTATTACTAATTGCATGAAGGGAATACAGAGGCACTTTCATATATTGTTATAGTCTTATTATATGGTTTTAGTACATAGAGCTAATGTTACTAGAGGCTGAGATTAGGGTCTCAGCCCTGCTTACAATCCCTGCAAAAAAGAACCAACAGCTAGGCAGTCCAGTTATTTTGTGAGGTCGGCTTTTGTTGGATTGTGTCATGATGAAAATAATACCAATAGCAAATTTCAATGTGAACATATAAAAAATATCTCAAATTAAAAAGACAATTCTTAAGTCAATGAAAAACCATTAACAAAGGCAGTTTGGAGAACCAAATATAAAGGATTCCCTTTATTATATTATGTCAGGTTGTTGGTGGTTTTAGTGTGCATTTTACGTGTTTGTGTGTGTGTATGTGTAGTCCTCAGGATTTCTCTGTGAGTGATAAAGGGTAAAGCAATGCAAGGGATGCATGGGATGAGTTGTTGTTACTGTGCTGTCCAAAAGTGAGAGATTTGAGAAACTGCTGTTACCGTTTCGCTGAAATCTGAGCATGATACTAAACGTATTACTGCAAACTAAAGAAAAAGTGTTATGGCATGCAAGAAAAAGTTAAAACAATCCAAGTGGGACAAAAACCAAAACCAAATCTGGCAAAAAAAAAAAGGAAAATCGCAAGAAAACACCTAAAAACAAAATGAAAGCTAATAATATGAGTCATGTGCATAACTGTAAATTAAATTCCTTGTCTAACAAGATGATTTTATGGGTGGTTATGTGACAGACTGTTCTGGAGACGATGGTCTGTGGTATACTGTCTGCAAGCATGCGTGTGTGTGTTTATGTGTGTGATGCATGTTTCAGGGCCTAGACTTAAGTATTAGCCACATCCCTGCGGAGGCCGCCAGCCTCGACTCACTTCCCTAATCGCTTGTCTGACCATCGATGTGCAATACTGTTCATCCCTTGTTAAAAATTAATAGTGCATAGGTGATGGGACGAAAGAGCACGTGTAGAGTTAGTGTTATGACTGACTGACTGTCTTGTGTTCACTCGCGCGCACTCGCCTCATGGCTATCACTTCTCCCGCCGCAGGACGCCCTGATACTTTGACAGGTAAACAAAGACCAGCCACTTAGTGCATATATGTCACACCATTTGATGGTGTCACCATGATTGGCCAATCAGAAATGAAAAAAGGTTCAGGGCTGAGCGAATTGAGCGGCAGAGTGTGACAACACACACACACAGGCATGTGGCTGTGGATGACGGTCTGGACCCTGGGCAATGCTGGGGGGGGGGATTTGCACCTCGGGGGTAAGTGCGTGGCGAAATACAAAGATAGGGAGGTGTGCAAATTAAGTACATTTTTGTCAACTTGCACATACGATTTTGACTTTTACCACTAACATTTTTGGATCTCCTGGCCAATGCATGGAGTTTCATTGTGGAGACAACAAAATAAAAAAAGGAAATCATAAAACAAAAGAAACAACAAATGTATAATTGGTCATTTGCCAGTTTGCCATATTGTGCTTCATTTCTGACATTTTGTGGTGTGTGAGAGACAGTTCCTCATCTTCCTCTTCTTGCATTCTGAGCCTGTCCATCTCATTGAAGCGTCCTGCGTAGAGGAGGGCGAACATTCCTGTTCGAATTCTGTTGGATTGGGAGTCCTCTTGTGGGGGGGGGGGGGGCTTCTGTAGTAGTACTTTGAATAGTGTTGGCTATAGAGAAAGACCTTTTAGTGTCAGCAGTCTGTTCTTAAGCAGCGGTGATGTGTTTGTTTTTCAAATCTCCAATTTCATGACACAATTTTAGCTCCTGATTCTGAGAGGCCTTGTCAGAGGAACCAGGACTGTGGAAAAGGAGAAGAAATCGTTAGTCTTTATTCAGCAGATTAACCTTTAAATTCAGTTTATAATTAACTCTCAGTCTTGCAGCGCAAAAGAACAAAAAGTTAAAATACAGAACCTTACCTATAGACATGCAAGTTACTGTATATTCATACTTATAAAATAAGAAGAGAGGTGAGGGGGGGATTAGCAGAGTATGAAACGGTGTGAGGTATGAGCACAAAAGGGCATCTTACAGAGTGAACTTTGAACCATGTTGTAAACTCAAACCCGTTAAAAATAAATTATGGAAATTGTTGCAATTGAAAAGACGCTGAAAAGACTAAACTACAAAAATGATATTGGTTAATAACAACGGGACAGCTGTAGAGGATAATGTTCGATACATCTGTAAATGTTGCCATCTTTTAATGCTCTTCACATTATCCTATCCTATTATAACTAGTTTTTATATTTATGTGAATTTGGAATACTTTGGTAAACTTAAAATTCAGAAGAAATAGCATGGTGTAAATAATTTGTTCCCACAAAGGGTCATAAACTCATAATATAAACCCTAGGGGTCAGCAGGTAAACAATAGGAAACAAAAACAAAACACATTTCTGCTACATAAAACAAATTTGTTCTCGCAAATGACTGGATAAGTTTACGTCTTCAGACCCCCAAAATTAAATGAAAACATGTACTATTTACTTGAATTACTCACAACGAGTAACAATGCAATGTCGCGAGTCAAAGTTGCTTTGTTATCCTAAACCCGGTTTCCACCCTTGAGAATCACTAGTATGAATACTCCTTCATCCACTGGGTGGCCCCATTCTCCTCCTTTTCTCCAGCACCAATGTACTTGCTGAGCTCAGCTGTCCTGTACAGTGTTGAAAAAGTTGCATGCTGCTTTTAAGAGGTCTGCCTCGGAGGGGTTTTACTCGTGAAAAACACATGTGTCATTTCAGAGCAACAAATAGCATTAGGGCATTCGTTTTTGTATCAGCCTGAATGGCTTTCCAATGAGCAAACACAGGACTATATGCTCTATCATGCGCTACCAGTTTACATGTAAGGCGATCCTCTTAATAAGTCTCTGCTGTGTGGGCCCGAGTGGTCTCGGGCTACACTGTAGAGCTATTGAGGGCAGCTTCTCCGGATCCGGTTTCTCAGTTTGATAAGAGGGCAGAGTTGGCACAGGCCGCTCTGTTCTGGCTGCAGCTGACATTCCTCAGGCCTCGGCCGGGGAGAGCAGCAGATCACCCCACCTTTAACAGCAAACTCTCTGTTGTCTCCCTTTCTAGCAAAACCCAGAGAGGGTTCGAAACCCCCCCCCCCCCCCCCTTCATCCTCCGTCTATCCTCCACCACCTCTGCCTCCCATGATTCTTTGGTGTTTGGAGATAACTCCTCCTCCTGGCTCCGACTTCCCTTAACCCCCTTCTCTTTTCCTCTCCCTCTCTCACCCTGGCTCTCCCAGTGTAATCCTTGGCAGCAGAGAGTGACCCCCTCTCTCTAACCCCCCCCCTTCAAGTCCAAGTTCAACTGCCTATGACATCATGTCTGGTTGCTGCGGGCAACCAGACAGCCGGGACGTGACTGTGGAGTGCAGCGAGCTTCAACTAACTCCCTCTCACTTTTTTCCCTCCGTTTCTCTCTGTCCCTCCTACTCTTTTCCTACATGTCCCCCTATCCCGCTCTCTCCTCCTGCAGGGCTAGGGTCTCGCCACCAGAGAGCTCCTCAGACCAGCTTTTCTCTGCTCCTTGGGAAGACTCTCTCTCTCTCTCTCTCTCTCTCTCTCTCTCTCTGTCTCAGCTAGTTGGCCAGAGGACGGCGAGGCGTGTTGGCAGGGCCGTCGTCTGCACCTCTCCATATGCCAGAGAACAGCAGGATAGGCAGACACCTCTGTTACTCACTCTGGCTGGGTTATTACTGACCTACTAGGCTCAGCTTACTGGGAGCAGTTGATATCAGTGCCGAGGTTCTCGCTGGGCGTGCCGTATACCCAGCCGAAATGTTCAAAGTGGACATTTTTCAATGATGTTTGATATAGCAATAGCAGGGGATAATAAGCGCTGGGAACAGATGTAAGCTGTTGTTAAAGCCCTGTTGTCTTTTAGGGGAGAAAAACGAGGGGCATGAGTTTTGGCACCGAGTTGAAGTGCATGTGCGTGTGAGCATACGCGCTCACACTCATTTGGATGGTGTTTGGATGTCCCCTCGGTGCCAGGTCTACATCTGTGTGAGAGTGGTGCAGGTGGAGATCTCGAAAGGGTAGAGGGAGCAGCAGGAGGAGAGAGAGAAGCAGAGGGAGGGTGGGCTGCTGATGCATGAGGGGAGGGAGGGAGGGAGGGAGGGAGGGAGGGGTGAGGGCGAGCAGAGCTGTGCCGAAGAGGAATGCAGATTGTTTCCATGTGTGGGGAGGACAGGAGAGCCGAGCTGGCTGCAGGCAGGTGCGGTTAGCCCCTAATGAGAAAAGTTGTGTTGGTGATGGAGGAGGCCCAAGACACTGCAGCCCAGTGGCAGAGCGAAGCCAAAGCTGAAACCACAATGTAGTTCACTACTGGCCTCACACGCTGCACTAATACACACTGTGGGGCCGAGCAGAGATAAATCAACACGGCTGGAGCTGAAACTAACTGGCACTGCTTTCCTTCTCTGTGGGTGAAACTACTGCGGTACACACTGTAAACCCCAACTGAAACTAAAGGCCTTGATTCATGGGCAACACTTTGTGTCAATGTAGGTGACAAGTTCCCAAACAATATATTGTCGATATATTGCCTCCCCTTGACCACAATAATATTCCCCTGCAAGTATTATATTATTAAAATGGAATTATGTAAAATGTGTGCAAGTAGAATACAAACTCAAACAAGCACAACAGTTTCATGGAACATTTAAAGCTGAATTTAACTTTTGTAAAACATAGTAGTAGTAGTAGTGGTGGTAACAATAGTTTGACAAAACAATCACGACTCAAGGTCCACTTGCTAGCTTTTTCTAAAGCTTCTACCATTTAAGTTAAGGTTTGAGTTTGCTCAGTTATAACTGACATGATTCTGTTTACGTTCAGCCCTTAAATAGCTCTTTATAACAGCTGTAGAGTTCACTGAACCATCTCCATTCAAAACTGAGCCAACTCATTCCACTCATTTGTGATGTGGTAAAAGCTTTTGAAAAAAAGCTTGAGAGTGGACCTTGTTTTTGTATTTGTTTGCCAATATAAGAATCTGATTTAGTAAAATAATGAAGGCAACATTTATGATGAGTAGTGGTGACAAACTGTTGATCAATACTGGTCCCATGGGCTGAATCAGAGCGTGTAGCAGGTTGCAAATGCAGAGCCATTGTCTGAGTACTGCCTCTGTTTCACAGCCTTCGCTCTGAATGACATGCCTGTCCCGTTCAACCCGAAGATGCCTCCAGTAACGGAGCGCTGTGATGTATCATCTAAGTGGAGTGTCACGCTTGCAGCAAAAAGGATGAAAAAGACATAAAACAGGGGAGGAGGAGGAGGAGGGGGAGGAAGGAGGATGGGTGGATGTTAATTAAATGAGGGAGGTTGGCGGGGTACCTGTGTCTGCTGGGGAATATTCAGAAAGTTGTCCCGTGTTCCGATGCCGACAAACCGGTTGGGAGCTGTGGAGCCTGGCGTGGAGTATGCTATAAACAGGGAGAGAAGTGTGTACATGCTTTTTACACACACACATACACACTGAGCTCATAGAAGAGTTTGATACTCTCGTAATTTAATGTTTAAAAAAAGATATCAATACTATGACTACAATTCACTGTCAAAAGAATTACTGGGAAAAGACAGTAAGGGTCAGGAATACTGAGGCCCTATTATTCAAATGGAAGATTTATTCATTTTGTGGGCAGGTTTGCTGTTATTTTCATTCACTCAAGAATGTAATCCGTGGTTAACAAGGGGATGTAGAGTCTGAAATGATTAGCACTAACATAAAGTCGCTATTTCCCCCAAATATGGCTGTGCTGTTTGTTACAGACACTCCTCAGCAGCCCCTGGCCTCAGGAATAAGCCTCGGTAATCATAGAAAACCACTGAGCGCTCACTATGGACATAATAATAGGGATGGAGGAACTGTATTCATCCCCGGTGGTAACCAATGCTCCATTTACGTTTGATAGCTTAATAGGAGCACCTTTTATTCAAAGTGACACCACTCAGTGATGCCACAGGATCAAATGTAGGGCAGTTGTGCTCACTGGACTCCAACGTGGGGGCCGAGTAGAACTTTTTCTTGATTCAGGTCGAGAGGATGGGGATGTGTGGGGGTGACAGTGACAGGGCTGGAATCTGATGCATGAGTGAGAGTGTACCATATGCATGTGTTTGTGTTTGTGTGTGCTTTTTTCGATTAACGATATCTTCATAAATCAGACAAAATTAGAGGGGGTAAAAAAAATAAAAAAAATACAGTGATAACAGTCACCGGAATGAGAAAAAGAGACGAAGAGTAGGATATTTATTTATATAGATGTTCATATAAATAAATAATAAAGTGACATCTCAGAGAGTTGGAAGGAGGGGAGGAAAGGTTGATAGGACAGGAAGAGGAGAAAAAAAGTCAAAACAAAAGGAGGAGAAGGTGCCCCGGTTGCTCCGTCCAGTGCCCCCTCTTGGTGTGCCTCTCCCGTGGCCCGACTCTCGCACCGCACCTGTCTGGGTGGAACCAACCAAAGCCTCACCGCTCCCTGATGACACTCCTCTCCCGCTCCCCCACTACAGCACTAATTAGAAAGGTTTGATTAGATCTTATCATTCATGTTTAGAGAGATTGGGTTGTTCTTGTTATACTGTGATTTCCATGTTTTTGTTGTTCTCAATTTTTAATTGTTGTGAGATTTGTGTGAAAGAGGCGAGGGGATTGGGTGGGTAAAGTGGGGCATGATGTTTTTTTTGGAGTCCACGCCAACTGCCCTAATTTTGTTCCTTTAAAAAGAAAAAAGAGAGGAATAAAGGAAACAAAGAAACAAAGAAAGGAGGATATGAGAGTATATCAAATAAAGAAAAGAAGAAGGCAAAAAAGAAATGAGAGAAGGGGGTAGATTGTATTGCCGCTGTCACGGACAGACATGCAAAGTCTGCGTTGATCAAAGGCTTGCGTCTTCAGAGGCAACGTGCACAGGGCCCTGCTCTGCCCCCCCCCCCAAACTAATAAAACACATCGAAAAGAAGGGAGAGAGACTACACTGCCTCTTGTGGTGCTTGCAGGAAACCGAACACCAGAGAAGGAAAAGAGAAATAAAAAGATGTTGAGGAAAGAGAAAGAAGATGAGGTGGTTTGCGAAGACAAAGAGAGAGATGAAGACTGAACTTCAGAGTAAGAGATAAAGAAGAGCTTGAAAGAGGATCTCTGGTTTGGCAAAGGCGTGGCTTCTGCCTCGACAGAATTGGATCTTGCTAGTACAGTACATTACAGTACAGTACAATGGCGTACAGTATATAAGGTAAATGATGAAATAGGAGTGAAGCTCCTGGGGCTGCTGAGCGATTGACTGAACATATTGCAACCTTAGTGGAAGCAGACTAGAAAAACGACACAGTAGCTATTGTGAGAGTCCCAGACTTGTGCTTTGTGAGTAGTTGCACACTTACAAAGAAATTGCCCGCTATGCTACACTGCATATCACTACTGGGACTTCTATGAGAGCTACATTTGTTCTAATCCAACAAACTTGATGTAGTATTGCTTGAAGCGGAGGACAAATAGCTTCGAGCTAACAGCTAACCTTCTACTGGAGTCTAACATCGGTTCAGACTGGCCTCTGTGAGAAGTCTGGGGCAGTAATGGGGGTTTGTTGAGGAGTAGGAGTGGGGGTGACTTACACGGAGATGCGGGTGAGCTGAGTCCGCCGTCAGTGGGCGTGATGATTTTAGAGTCGGGCATGGGGAGGGCACAGGGCGTGCCACCGGGGGTGGCGGGGGCAGCAGGAAGGAGCCCGGCATTTTGCTCTGGCCACCTCCATTAGGCTGCAGACGGACCATACAGACAGGGTGAGCATGACACACCCCGAGAATATACAGTGCACAGGGAGCCAGACACACACACAACATAAATCACACACACAGTCTCATGTAAAGGTAAGACACTGTCAATAGATAGATGCTAACAGTATTCTCAGGTACACAAACTAATCCACACACGGCTGCACACACACAGGGACAAGAGAGATCAACAAACTCACACATTGTTAAATAAACAAACAAAAATATTAAGACAGTCTGGCCAAAAATAGTGAAGTAAATAAGATGTGAAAAGGTGATGAACATCGTCAACACACAAGGGGAAAAAAGAAATGGAGCTGTCCGTGAGAAATGTTATAAGTGCTATGTAAGAATTAAAAAAAAGAAGGGTGTATCAGCAAAGAAAAAAGGGTGTCTGTGCACTGTGTAGGGGTTTGTGCAATTTCAGGAATTATACTGTTACTGTTGAAGTAATGAGAATAAGTCATAGGATATGAAAAGTGCTTGGTATGTGGTTTCAAAGTTGCTCAGAAGGCCATGTTTACAGTAGAGGTTTGCAGTTATACCAGCACCTGAACCTCATTACAATGTGTCCAAACTAGGGCTGTCAGTCGATTCAAATATTCAATCGCGATTAATCACAAATTAATCGCACATTTTGTATCTGTTCTAAATGTACCTTAGAGGAATCTTTTTCAAGTTTTGAATACCTTATCAACATATGAGTGGACAAATATGCTTAATGCAAATGTTTGTTTATTATCATTGGACAATGACAAATATTCCCCTGAATATTCTCAACACAACAACCAGGAACCTCTCTCTCTCTCCCAACCCTGTGTACTTCTTTGCACTGAGCCGTCGCTCAAACAGACAAGCCTGTTTACAGTTATCGGCGAAATTGCCGCCCTGTGTCTTCATCTTCAGTCAAAATAATGCGCTGTGATGTGCAGTCGACACGTTGGATGCGATCCGAAATGATCTAACACAGCCCCTCATCCTCCACAATGTTAAGCTGTAGCCACTCATTTAGCTATCGCTGTTAAAAGTTTTCTGCTCGTAGAAGTGTCCAGGCGACTCCCCGACAAACTTTCACGGTTCTTTTGTTCACGTTATTAACGCGTTAATGTTAACTTGACAGCCCTAGTCCAAACATTTCTGAAAAGTTTTGAAATGGCGTTTAGACAGTCAGATGCATACTGCGCCTGAAGCTCTGCTGTTTGGAACTCTCATCAGCAGGTGAATGTGGGCATGTCCACTGTGGTTTTCATGTGGGTCACCTCCGGACTCATTTTTTACTGGTTGCCCACGACACTTTTTTTTTTTGTGAGAGTGAGTGACAGTTTTAACCCTATTGCAGCATTTAAAGAGTAAAGGAGGATCCCTTACTGGCTACGGGTCAAAGAGGCTTGTTAAATGGTCTAATGAGTATTGGAATACAGTCTTAAATGTCTGTTTCAGTTTCCTTCTACAGATACCTAACTATCCAAACAGTACTAATCTAGATGTGTCTACACATCCTCTCCTGGTCTTTCTTGAGTCTGCAGCTTCGGTTCCCTTCAGTAAATCCACTGCCAGTCTGGCACGGCCATACCTGCCCTATGAGCTTTTTCCAAATGTGCTTCCTTCCTCAAACTGACATAACTGACAGGCAAGATCTTCTCCTACCTCCCTTTTGCGGTAGGTGTTCCATGATACGTTGAACATATCATGACTCAAATGCGGTTTGGCTGCTTCCAACGTAGTTTTCCACAGCTGAGTTTTTTTCTTTTGTTTAATCACTTCTAGCTGCCTCCTCATGTTGACAGATTTGCCCTAAAACCATTTTCGCTTTTCCTGACGGATGTTGCTGCACATAATAAAGATTGATCTATTCCCCGGAGTAGGATCAAATGACCTTGTTGCACTAGCTCACAAATAAGATGATAAATGATGGGGGAACTCATTCTGCATATATTTATGATGTGGAAGTTTTCTTGTTAGCTTTTCTTGTCTTCTTCAGTTAATATCACAGAAATGAACTGACTAAAAATGAACTTTTGCACTGCAGACCATCCCACTATCCCCTCACCTCCCTTTGCTGAACAGAGAGCACTTACCTGACCGCTGGGCTGTCCTGTGCCATCGGTGCACACAAACTGCACAAACTCCTTAAGAGGGTCCTGGTGGTGATGGTAGCGTATGGTGGGGTGGGTGAAGTACGGGCTGGACTGCTGGATGATAGAGGAGGAGGGGAAGTGCAGAGCAGAGGCTGAGGCACGGGGACTCCCTGAGGAGAAAAGGGGAAAGGAAACAGGAAAGGAGAGGAGGAAGAGGAACGTGAGCAGAAGATAGACAAGAGACCAGAAGTGGGAAATACATTGAGGCTCAGGTCATTCTATTGCTTCTCTACTAAAAAAAACACACAACAGATGTTAAGCATACATAACACTCAACACATTATGATATTACATTTACATGCACACCTATGACAGTATATAAGACTTGCATATGTTTTCACTGAGCACAGGCACAGCTGGCATCAAAGACCTGGTTGCCTCTTCTGCCTATGATTGTCATAACACAGAAAATAGCAGTGACATTCTCTCGTGGTTAACTGACTGAAGCTGCTCTGGCTTACAAATGATGGACATTATCCCTGGCTATTGGAAAACATCTGGTCCCATTCATTTTATAAATCAGCCAACTAGATTTCTCTGTACCTCCGGTAAGCCTGGCATTAGGACACACACATACAGTTACGCAGTCAAATAGACGCTAAAGTGTGTTAAAGTCTTTTCTGCCTTCTGCTTCCTCTTCATTTCTCTCTCAAACACACACACCCACACTAACCACTGGGGGTATTACAGAACCACACACACACAGGGTTTTTCCACTTTTGTTTTATTGCTTGTCAGTGATGTGTAATCAATCAGCAGCATATCCTTGCTGTGCGGTTCTGCCCAGCAGTTTGAAGCTTGGGAGAGAATCTCCCCTCCGCTCCCAACCAACCACAAAACGCCTCTCGGAGACATCACACACACACACACACACACCCCCACACACACACACACACACAACA
>NC_136912.1:19957749-19959500 GCF_949606895.1 Notothenia rossii | reverse complement strand
TTGCTCTGACGACATGTATGAAATTGGAATGTCATTAAGATGTTAAATATGGTTATTATCTCTCGCTCGCACACACTCACTCACACACTCAACATCTGAACACACACAGAAGCACAAGCACGTGTCCAATCACGAAAAACAAAGAGCCTTACAACACAGCCACATTTAACTGATGAAACAACATGCACATTTATTTTCTGTAGAGTTTTCCTCTAATCCTCCTAACAAGTGAGTGATGTGATAATATTCTTTTTTAAACTTTTTTTAGACTGTTGTTTTGTAGTCTATTTCTGTGGCCCCCTCCGCATCAAACAAGGCATTAAATGCGATTCCTCCTCAGTTCTCCAGCTGGAGACGTGTGAAGTCTATGGGAGTGTGGGGGCGTGCAAAACCTTCCCTCCCTGTGTGAAAGAGTTAAGTCTCAAGCAGGTGGGAGTGAATATGTGTGAACCATTTATGTCTTTAGCAGACATATATTTCTTCTCCCCCCCCCACTGTAGCGGGAGTCTGGGGGCGTATTGTACTGTCAGACAGATTCCAAGCATGAAGACAACCCCGATCCCACTTCTGACACCAATAGTTAGCAGTGATTGCTATGACACTGTCACAGTGGTGGGAGAAAACTAGAAATAAGAGCAGTCTATAGAGACTAGAACAAGGAAAGCACTGCAGGGGAGAGAGTTGGAAAATACATATTTGGAAGAAAGTTTAAAAAAAACAGAGCCTTGTAGATTAAACAGTCATGGTTTCAGAAAGGTATTGATTTACTTTTTATCTAGGTAGTCAAAATGAGTCTCAAGTATGGAAATCAGAGCCAGGAAGGCACAGAGAAGATCAGATGGAGATTGACATCTGTATATATGGGACGCTGTGGCACCGTCACTATCACCAAGGGAATGCGAAAGACAGTATTTCTCGGGTGCTTCAGAGACTATGCAATGGTCTGATCTGGGTTTATGTGTGTGTTTTTTGTGTGTGGATGTGCCACAACTGCACTGTTTCCTCTCCTGGCAAGCCTCAGTATTTCACTGGCAACCAATCAAGCGCTCCCATGATGACCCTTCTGTCGTCTCTTTGCACTAACAGGCCTGCCACCAGATGCGCCTCTGAAGCACACACAGAAGCACACAGAGACACACACGCACACACACACGGTTGAAAAAGACAGGAGATAGTGGTTTAGACAAGTGAAGGAAAGTGAGGGAATTCTCCTCTCTCCAGTGATTTAAAGCACATATGTACGTCCAGTCGTATCCCTCTATGGGCCTGTAACATATAACTCAAAGCATAGAGAAAGCCCCCAACACCACAAGTCTCTGGTGTCTCAGGAACATTTCCCAATCATTTGGAACTAATGCAAAATCCTGGTTGTTTCGTTTGTCTGCCCCTAACCTCCCCCACCCCTCCTCGTGCCCCCGTGGAGCAGATGTCTCCAGCATCCTCACAGATCCCAAGGCTACACACACACGGAAACACCATCTGGGACCATGCTTCAGCTGTGCTAGTGTATGCATCTGTGTGGGCCGTGTGATATGTGTGCAAAAATCTGTCATGTGTATTTCTCAATGTAACCTTGATTGTGTGATATATATGTATGAATGCCTCTTCATACGTCTGGTGTGTTTTACTGGATGCCTTTATTCTATTGGCCAAGTTGGGGTGGATGGTGCCGTTGACAGACAGTGATGCACACCTGTGTGTAAGTAGGTTTCCTGGGAGTTTTCTTTTGCCCTTGTTTTGTTTTGTGTGTG